>NW_007099441.1:0-390 GCF_000164805.1 Carlito syrichta | reverse complement strand
ACTCACCTCAGCCTCCCAAAGGCGCGGGATTACAGGCTGAGCCACCAAGTCCGGCTTCATTCACCCTTCTTTCCTCTCTCCAAATACAAGGCTTTTCTCTGCCTGCTTCCTAGTGTGCAAGGCTGCCCAGGAGGGTGAGATTAGGAGTGCTTGCTATGCTCTTGGCTAGGAATGGCCTCCCCACCCCTGTGCAACCCAAGACAAACTCCTATTCATCCCTCAAAACCTGAATTAATGATTATGCCTTCCATCCTACCAGGGATTTTCTTGTTTCCCTTTCTGTGTTCCCATAAAGCTTGCTCATATACCTCTATTTAACAGGACACGTAAGCCGGGCTTGGTGGCTCAGCCTGTAATCCCGCGCCTTTGGGAGGCTGAGGTGAGTGGATT
>NW_007099440.1:0-420 GCF_000164805.1 Carlito syrichta | reverse complement strand
ACTCACCTCAGCCTCCCAAAGTGCTGGGATTACAGGCTGAGCCACCAAGCCCGGCTCAAGGTGAAGTTTTTTTAAGGGGGAAACTGAAAGTTACAATAATCAAAAGAGGCTGTCTTGGTACATTCAGATAACAACTTTGAATCAGCTGGGCACAGTGGCTCAAGCCTATAGTCCCAGCACTTTGGGAGGCCCAGGTGGGATTGCCTGAGCCCCACAGGTTCAAGAACAGCCTGGGCAACTTGGCAAGACCTTATCTCTACAATAAATCAAAAAATTAGGCCAGGCTCAGTGGCTCAGCTGGTCATCCCAGCACTTTGGGAGGCTGAGGCGAGTGGATTGCTGAGCCCGTGGGTTTGAGACCAGCCTGGGCAACTTGGCAAGACCTTGTCTTGTCTCTCTTTTTTTTTTTTTTTGAGTTGG
>NW_007099439.1:0-531 GCF_000164805.1 Carlito syrichta | reverse complement strand
GACACCATGGCTCACCCCTGTAATCCTAGCACTTTGGGAGGCCGAGGCACGAGGATTGCCTGAGTCCAAGGGTTGGAAACCAGCCAGGGCAACTTGACGAGACCTCATGTCTACAATAAATCAAAAAATTAGCCAGGTGTAGTGGTGCACGCCTGTGGTTCCAGCTACTTGGAAGGCTGAGGCGGAAGGATCAACTGAGCCCAACAGGTGGAGGCTGCGGTGGCTGAGTATCCCACTGCACTCCAGCCTGGGCAACAGAGTGAAACTGACTCAAAAATAAATAAGTAGCAAACCTCCCTGTGCCTCAGTTTGCCCATCTTAACACATGCTTCCCAGAGTCTCAAGTAGCTGAGACTACAGACATGTGTCACTATGCCCGGCTAATTATTTAAATATTTTTGTGTAGAGATTGGGAGTCTCACTATGTTGCCTGGGCTGGTCTTGAACTAGTGTTAAGTGATCTTCCAGCCCCGGCCTCCCAAGTACTGGGATTATAGGAGTGAGCCCGATGGGTCTTTTTTTTTTTTTTTT
>NW_007099438.1:0-396 GCF_000164805.1 Carlito syrichta | reverse complement strand
AGTCAGAATGGCAATTATCAATAACTCAGAAAATAATAGTTGTTGGAGAGGATGTGGCAAAAAGGGAACAGTTCTACATGGTTGATGGGAGTGTAAACTAGTGCAACCTCTGTAGAAAGCAGTGTGGCAATTCCTAAAGGCTCTAAACATCCACGTCCCGTATGACCCTGCAATTTCCCTACTGGGAATATATGCTGAAGAATTCAAATCACTCTATAAAAAAGATACCTGCACGTGAATGTTTATTGCAGCATTGTTCAAAATAGCAAGAACCTGGAACCAACCACCTTGTTCATCAAAAGAGGACTGGATTAAAAAAATGTGGTACATATACATGATGGAATACTATGCAGCCATAAAAAAGAATAAAATCATGAATTTTGCAGCAACCTGGAT
>NW_007099437.1:0-407 GCF_000164805.1 Carlito syrichta | reverse complement strand
TTTTTTTGAGTTGGAGTCTCACTCTGTCACCCAGACTGGAGTGCAGTGGCCGCTCCCCTGGCCACTGCAGCCTCAACCTGCTGGGCTCCAGCGATCCTTCACCTCAAGTAGCCGGAACTACAGGCGCACACTACCACACCTGGCTAATTTTTATTTATTGTAGAGATGAGATCTTGCCAAGTTGCCTGGGTGGGTCTCAAACCCGCAAGCTCTGGCAATCCACTTGCCTCAGCCTCCCAAAATGCTGAGATTACAGGCTAAGACACCAAGCCTGGCCTGGACATTTTTCTAAGATCAACGTGAAACCACTGAAGAGTTTCAAGCAGGGGAGTGATTTGATTCAAGTGACTTTTTTTTTTTTGAGTTGGAGTCTCACTCTGTTGCCCAGACTGGAGTGCAGTGGCACG
>NW_007099436.1:0-559 GCF_000164805.1 Carlito syrichta | reverse complement strand
CCAGCTGATTTTTTGATTTATTGTAGAGATGAGGTCTCGCTGCCCAGGCGGGTCTCGAACTCGTGGGCTCAGGCCATCCACTCACCTCAGCCTCCCAAAGGCGCGGGATTACAGGCTGAGCCACTGAGTCCGGCTAAAAAAATCAATTATTTTAAATGTGTACAAGTTATGCATGCCACTGTGAAAATAGAGGAGCAACATAAGGAGAGTTGCCTGGAACTTTACCAACTGTAGTCTACCGCTGTTGTTAATTTACTCTTTATCCATTTGGACTGTGTGAATAGTTGTTTGAGTTTGTTTATGCATGAGAGACAGACACCAAAAGATTGACTGCATGTATTATTCTCAAGTCTGTTTCTAATTGTGAATGTCCTTTAATTATTAAGCCTCAGTAAATAGAGGCCTACCTCTATTTAAAGACAACTGTGTTGTTAAGCTGTATTTTATTAAACAATCTTTTTAGAATAATAATAAGTATTATTATTATTATTTGGAATAATAATAAGTATTATTATTATTATTATTATTATTATTATTATTATTATTGAGTTGGAGTCTC
>NW_007099435.1:4530-8271 GCF_000164805.1 Carlito syrichta | reverse complement strand
GGGGAGGGCACAAGCTGGGTGGAGGGTGGAGCCCTCACTCCCCAGCCACCCAGCCGTGAATGACCCTGGAGCATGCCAGAGACAAATGGCGTCAGGGTGAGGAATCAAGGCTGGGGGCTGCCCTCGGTGTGAGTTCAGAATCATGGCTCAGATGGCAGGGGGTCACGGCCAGCAGGGACTGCCAGCGGCATGTGGCCCGGTCAGGCGCCGGACGGCGGAGGACGCGGGGGCTGCCGAAGGCCGGGCTTGTGTAGGGCCGCACAGATGCAGATGGCAACAGCAGGGCCCAGAGGTCCTTGCTCGGGGTGCCGCTCTCCAGGGACTGTGACCCCCGGGGGCCGGGAGGATGGTCCAGGGGGCAGAGAGGCTTGGATTCCAACTCTGGCGTGGCCAGTCGCGGGCTGTGTGGCCTTGGGTGAGTTACTGAGCCTTGTCTATGGTGTCAAAATGCACAGCATATCTTAGTATATACGTATTTCGCTTAATACATACATATTTTATTATGTCAAAATACACTATACCTGTAATCCTAGCACTTTGGGAGGCCAGAGTGAGAGGACTGCTTGCGCCTAGTTTGAGCCCAGCCTAGGCAACATAGCTAGACCTCGTCTATACAAAAATAAACTAAAATGCACATAGTATAAACTTGACCATTTTAACCACTTTAAGTGTACATTTCAGTAGCACTGAGTACCTTTAAGTCCCGTTATTGAGTGCAATTAGACATAGGTTAGTTTCTTACAGACAGGCTTAAATTAAAATGGGGTAAGTGTTTAGGCATCCTTCCTCTCGGTACACAACCTTCACCCAACCCCCCCCAGGCACCAGACCCGACCACCTTAAGAAAGGTGTGTGGGTGAGGGAGCCCCTGTGTCACCCCACCTTTCCCCCAGGCACCCAGTGGGTGGGCCCTTCCTCTCATTCCTCCTGGAATGTGGATCTACCAGTAAATCACAGAAAAGATAGGGAGTTACCCAAACACCAGCACGAATTTCTAAGAAAAGTCTGAGTTCAGGACCAGCCTGGGTGACCTCATCTCTACAATAAATAAAAAAGTTAGCCGGGCGTGGTGGTGTGCACCTGTCGTTCTAGCTACTTGGAAGGCTGAGGCAGAGGGTTACCGGAATTTGGCAAGTTGAGGCTGCGGTAGCCATGAACAACGTGCCACTGCACTCTAGCTTGGGCGACAGAGTGAGACTCCAACTAAAAAAAAACCCCAAAACCCAAACTGAATCTCGTTAGGCAATAACCTTAATTATTTAGAAGGTCATTGTGACCTTGGAAGTTAGAGGGATGGTCATCAAAACTCATGGCCACACACCCGCAGCCCACTCTTCTTAGCTTTTAGAAGGTTGAGAGATAGTAATCACTCTTAGCTCAAGGTTTGCTTAATAACTGTCGTAAAATTATATGAAGCTTCCTGTCAAAAGCAAGCATGTGTCCTTTCTCTTAAGGCACCCGTGCTCTTTGAGCATATCTTTCTTTCCAACAAATTCTGTCTAAAACCATGTGTGGTACTCTCTCTGAAATTATTTTCTGTGGCAGAGTCAAAAAACCCACAGAGCAGCACACACCACACCGGGCCTCACATTCTCAGTGCTGTGCAGCCATCACCACTATTCACTGTGTAACTTTTTTTCTTTTTTTTTTTTGAGTTGGAGTCTCACTCTGTCGCCTAGACTGGAATGCAGTGGGTGCTCCCGGCCACCGCAGCCTCAACCTGCTAGGCTCCGGCGATCCTTCTGCCTCAGCCTTCTGAGTAGCCGGAATTACAGGTGTGTGCTACCACGCCCGGCTGATTTTCTTTTTTTTTTGAGTTGGAGTCTCACTCCATCGCCCAGACTGGAGTGCGGTGGCCACTCCCAGCCACCGCGGCCTCGACCCGCTGGGCTCCGGCGATCCTCCCGCCTCAGCCTTCCGAGCAGCTGGAATTACAGGCGCGCGCTACCGCGCCCGGCTGATTTTTTGATTTATTGTCGAGATGAAGTCTCGCCAAGTTGCCCAGGCGGGTCTCGAACCCGCGGGCTCAGGCCATCCACTCATCTCAGCCTCCCGAAGGTGCGGATGACAGGCTGAGCTGCCGAGCCCGGCTCACTGCGTAACTTTCATTACCCCAAGCAGATGGTGGACCCATGCGGATACAACCACCCCCATTTCCCCCTCCCAGCTCCTGACAAGCACTCCTCTACTCTGTGTCGCTGTGCTCACACCTGTTTCTTGTAAGTGGAACCGCAGAACGTTTGTCTTCGAGCTCTGGCTTCCTCCACACGCACGATGTCCTCGGGTTCACGTGGGGGGAGTCAGCACATCATTCTTCTCTGCAGCTGCCGGATGTCCTGTCTCGTGCCGAGACCACAGGTGGTTTATCGATTCGCCCGTCGACGGACGTGCGGACTGCGCCTACCTCTTGGCCGTTCTGGACACGAGAGTCCAAGCGTCTGAGTCTCGGCTTTCAGTTCTCTTGGGGATTTGCCTAGGAGTGAAGCTGGTGGTCGTATGGTCGTCTTCTGTTTACTGAACACTTCCGGATTTCTGTTTTCTCTTTTGAGTTGGAGTCACTCTCTCACCCAGGCTGGAGTGCAGAAGCACGCTCACGGCCACTGCAGCCTCGGCCTGCTGGGCTCTGGTGATCCCTCCGCCTCAGCCTTCCAAGTAGCTGGAACAGCAGGTGCACGCCAACACGCCTGGCTCATGTTTTGACTTATTGTAGAGATGAGATCTCGCCAAGTTGCCCAGGCGGGTCTCGAACCCCTGGGCTCAATCAGTCCTCTCACCTGGGTCTCCCAAAGTGCTGGGATTATAGGCATGAGCCACCATGCCCAGCCACTTTTAGATTTCTATTTCCTCCTCCGTAAAATGGAGATAATTGGATCTGCATCCCAGGTTGTTGTAACTTAGAGATAATGCCGGAGGGACTCAGTGTTCATTCAAGCTTTTCTCTTCGCACGACTGTACCAAGACAGGCTTCCAACTCCTTTGGCGGCTTCTTTGGGGAGGAATCTCACTCTGTTGCCCAGGCTGTAGTGTGGAGGAGCCATCATGGGGCACCACTGTCTCCACCTCCTGGGCTCAGGCAATCCTCCTGCCTCTGCCGCCTGAGTAGCTGGGACCACAGGCATGAGCCCCCACGCCTGGCTTTTTTTTTTGTAGAGACAAGGTCTCTCTACATTGCCCAGGCTGGTCTCAGTCCTGGGCTCAAGCAGTCCTCCCACCTCAGCCTCCCAAAGCACTGGGAATCCGGGCATGAGCCACCACGCTCTGCCCTTCAGAGCTTGTATTCGGAGAACTCCCGACAGACGTCATCCCCTTCTCCTGTTGGGATCCCTTAGTGGGTTCATCAGTATTTACTGAGGGTCGGATATTACCAGAGGAAGTCACAGTCCCAAGGGAGTGGACATTCTGGGTGTCCATCATTACACAGGAGACAGGGCAGCAGAAGAGCAAGCAAGACTCGTTGGCTGAGCCTCGCCCAGGTGGGAGAGGGGAGACCTGTCCCTCTCTGGGGATGGTGGCGAACCCATCAGGGTAGACTGGGGCAAGCACCTTTGTTCTGAATGGTCAGATGTGTGTTTATTTTTGAGTCAGTGACTCATTCCATCATCCAAGATGGAGTGCAGTGGCATGGACATCGTCTACTGCAGACTTCACCTCCTGGGCTCAGGCAATCCTCCCGCCTCAGCCTCCTGAGTAGCGGGGAATACAGGCATGCGTCACCATGCTCGGCTGTTTTTTTTTTTTTTT
>NW_007099435.1:2855-4334 GCF_000164805.1 Carlito syrichta | reverse complement strand
TATTGTAGAGATGAGGTCTCGCCAAGTTGCCAGGCGGGTCTCGAACCCGCGGGCTCAGGCCATCCACTCACCTCAGCCTCCCGAAGGCGCAGGATTACAGGCTGAGCCACTGAGCTGGCTAGTTTATTTTTGTGGAGACAGGGTCTTGCTACGTTGCTCAGACTGGTGTTGAACCCCTGAACCTCAAGGGATCCTCCCTCCTAAAGTGCTGGGATTACAGGCATGAGCCACTGCTCAGTGTTTAGCCTTTTTTTGAGTTGCACTCACTCTGTCGCCCAGGGGGAGTGCAGTGGCACGCTCACGGCCACTCCAGCGTCGACCTGCTGGGCTCTGGTGATCCTTCTGCCTCAGCCTTCCAGGTAGCCGGAGCCACAGGCGCGCACCACCACGCCCGGCTAATTTTTTTATTTATTGTGGAAATGAGGTCTTACCAAGTTGCCCAGGATGGTCTCGAACCTGTGGGCTCAGGCAATCCACTTGCCTCGGCCTCCCAAAGTACTGGGATGACAGGCTGAGCCACCGAGCCCGGCCGGTGTTTAGACTTTTAAGATCATTTACAGCCAGAGGTATGGGCTGGGATATTTGGAGAAGTCTCCTAAAAGGGGACGTGAGCTGGGCCTTAGGGAGCACTGGGAGGCCAGCTGGGGCGTGGGACAGGAGGGAAGTCTTGCTGGAAGGCGACACAAGAGGTGCGAAGGGGCATGCTGGGAGCAGGAGGGGGATGGCGCTGGCTGCTGGCGCACAGGTGTGGCGTGGGGATCCCTGAGAAACGACCCCAGGCTGCATCGAATCAGACTCTGGGTCCCTGAACGGAGGGCGAGGGAGGCTGTGGGAGTGACTGTGAGTCCTGCAGCAGGCGCAACGAGGGGACAGTGGTGACGCTGGACAGTGGCTGGTGCCGGGTGGACTGGACGATGGTTGGTCTGACGGGGCTGAAAACGGGGCGGCCTGGGTGCCGAGACCAGGCAGGGGCTATGCCTTGGTCAGCAGCTGTGAAGCAATGTGAACGGCCGCTTCCCGTTCCTACAGTGGTGGCTCTCAAGGAGTTCACCCCAGTCCCGTACATGTAAATTTTAAAGTCTGAAATGTGACCCGGTATGGTGGCTCCCACCTGTCATGCCAGCACTTTGGGAGGCGGAGGTGGGAAGATCGCTTGAGCCCGGGAGTTTGAGACCAGCCTGGGCAACACAGCAAGACTCTCTCTACAAACAATTAGAAAATTAGCTGGGTATGGTGGCATGTGCTTGTAATCCCAGCTACTCCAGAGGTTGGGGTGGGAGGATCGCCTGAGCCCAGGAGGTCAAGGCTGCAGGGAGCTGTGATCACGCCACTGCACTCCAGCCTGGGTGACAGATTGAGACCCCGACTCAAAAAATAAAAATGTGTGGTGTCAGCCAGGCTCGGTGGCTCAGCCTGTAATCCCGCGCCTTTGGGAGGCTGATGTGAGTGGATTGCCTGAGCTCGCGGATTCGAGACCCG
>NW_007099435.1:1472-2687 GCF_000164805.1 Carlito syrichta | reverse complement strand
GCCTGTAATTCCAGATACTCGGATGGTTGAGGCAGAAGGATCGCCGGAGCCCAGCAGGCGAGGCTGCGGTGGCCGGGAGCGGCCCCTGCACTCCAGTCTGGGCGACAGAGTGAGACTCCAACTCAAAAAAAAATTTTAAAAAGTGTGGTGTCACACCCTTACCACTATATTATGAAAGTTATGCCTTATAATTGCCAAAAGCTTGGAAAATGCAGATAGCCAAAAACAAACAAATGTTTTAAAAATGTATTTTTTTAGTCTAATTGTGGTGTTACATTTTTTTGGCAAGGATATTTTTCTATTATTAAAGACTTTCCTGCTTTCTCCTTCCCCTTTTTCTTTTCGGAGACGAGGTTCCTCCGTGTTGCCCAGGCTAGACTTGAACCCCTGAACTCACCTTGGCAGTGAGGAGCTGCGTGGCACCGCGCGGTTGGCAAAGGGCCCAGGGAGGCAAGCGGCCACAGATCAAACGAACGGGCTTCAAACCAGTTCCGTGATGTATTGTTTTTTATTACCACACTACCACAAAGTCAGCAGCTTAAAACAACACACATTTATTACCTTGCAGTTTCTCTGGGTCAGGACGCCAAGCACAGCATCTCTGGGCCATCTACACAGCGTCTCCCAAGGCGGCAGCCAAGGTGTGGCCCAGGGCTGGGTTCTCACCTGGGGTTCCGCTGGGGACAGGCCCGCTTCTCTGCCCCTGGTTGTTGGCGGCACTCAGTGCCTGGGGGAGCCGCTGCTCACGGCTGGCTCTCAGCTGGGGTCTCGGAGCGGGTGGCCAGCGGGCGCTTGCGGTTCCTGGGCTTTGTGGGCTTCTCCAACACGGCCGCTTGCTCACAGCCAGAGGCTGAGGCGGAAGGATCGCCTGATTCCGGGAGGTCGAGGCTGCGGCGAGCTGTGACCACCACCACTGCCCTCCAGCCTGAGTGACAGCGTGAGGCCTCGACTCAAAAAAGACAGCAGGCCAGGTGTGGTGGCTCAGCCTGTCGTCCCAGCACTTTGGGAGGCCGAGGTGAGAGGACTGCCTGAGCCCATGGGTTCGAGACCAGCCTGGGCAATTCGGTGAGACCTTGTCTCTACAATAAAAATCAAAACAATTAGCCAGGCGTGGTAGCACATGCTTGTAGTTCCAGCTACTTGGAAGGCTGGGGCGGAAGGATTGCTGGAGCCCAGCAGGTCGAGGCTGCGGTGGCCGTGAGCGTGCCACTGCCC
>NW_007099435.1:0-515 GCF_000164805.1 Carlito syrichta | reverse complement strand
CTCCGCCCTCCGAGGAGCCGGAACGACAGGCGCGCGCTCCACGCCCGGCTCGTTTTCTGGGTTTATGGCGGAGATGAGGTCTCGCCTCGTTGCCCAGGCGGGCCTCGAACCCGCGGGCTCAGCAATCCACTCACCTCAGCCTCCCAAAGCATAAATGTTATTTTTTCGAGTCGGGGTCTCCCTCGTCGCCAAGGCGGGCATGCAGTGGCACACTCACGGCCACGCAGCCTCGACCTGCTGGGCTCCCGAGCAGCCGGAGCCACAGGCGTGCGCCACCACGCCCGCCCATGTTTTGATTTACCGCAGAGACGAGGTCTCGCCAAGTTGCCCGGGCTGGTCTCGAAGCCCTGGACTCGGGCAGTCCCCTGGCCTCCGCCTCCCCAAGTGATGGGGCGACAGGCTGCGCCGCCGCCCCGGCTCCGCCTTCTTTACATGCGAAGGAACAGAGAGCGAGTCTCACCGCGTCGCCCCGGCCGGGCTCAGGCTCCCGGCTCGGCGTCCTCGCGCCCCGGCCC
>NW_007099434.1:0-405 GCF_000164805.1 Carlito syrichta | reverse complement strand
GGCCACCCCACACGGGCCTTCCCGAGAACCCCGTCAGGGCCCCTGCAGGCCGCGAGTGGCGACCAGTCCCATCTCCACAACTTTCACGCAGAAACTCAGCCAGTGGCCAGGGGTCTCAGTCGGCGGCAGGCGGGGGGGCACTCCCACAGAGCCAGGCCGGTGGGGGTGTCCTGCCATCAGGATGTGAGGCCTCTGGGAAGGCCACCCCACACTGGCCTGTCGTGCCGTCCACAGCCTCAGTCACACCTGAAATTCCCGTGGCTGGTGCTGAGTCGGGCGGGCTGAAACGTCCCCACCCGGGCTGCTGGTGCCTCCAGGGAGGCAAAGGACGCAGAAGGGGGGTGGCCGGCAGCTCCTCTGTTCTCAGCTGCCCAGCTGGGGCATCCTGGGAGGGTTGGCGTCTGT
>NW_007099433.1:0-386 GCF_000164805.1 Carlito syrichta | reverse complement strand
TAGCCAGATGGCTAATCAGCTGACTTAACTAGCTACCTATTTACATAGCCCTCTGGCTTGAAAACTGATTTAAATACCTAAATATCTAGTTAACCAGTTGGCCAGCGAGCTGACTTAACTAGGTGACTTAATTAGATAACCAGTTGGCTAGACAGCTGACTTAACTAGCTAGATACCACACTAGGCTAGCCAGCTGACTTAACTAACTGGCTAGCCAACTGGCTTAAATAGCCAGCTGTCTTGCTTGCCAGTCAGATAGCAAGCCTGCTTAACTAGCCAGCCCCCCTGCTGGTCAGCCAGCTAGCTAGCCAGTTTAATTAGCCTGCCACCTACCTGACCAGATTGCTAATCAGCCGGTTTAACTTGCCAGCCACCTAGCTAGCCAG
>NW_007099432.1:1932-2568 GCF_000164805.1 Carlito syrichta | reverse complement strand
CCAATGCACTCCAGTTTGGGCGACAGAATGAGACTCCAACTCAAAAAAAAAAAAAAAAAACAGCTGTAGAGGCCAAGCACAGTGGCTCACATATCTGTAATCCCAGAACTTTGGGAGGCTGAGGCAGGAGAATTGCTTGGGCCCAGGAGTTCAAAACCAGCCTAGGCAACAGAGTGAGACTCTGACTCAAAAACAAACAAACAAAAAAAGTAATATTTTTAAGTATTTTCTCATATATCTAACATTTCAGGATGAAAGATACCATTGAGCACAATTTTCCACAATTCTGTTTACATCTGATCATGGAGGTGGCCACACATACATCTTCCATAGTAGTAATACTGTGTGTGTGCTGTTATGCTCTGCTGCTTCTGCCCAACAATATTTTATGTACCTGTTTTTGTGTATCACCACAGTCCATATTTTTTTTCTGTTTTAATGGAAACATTATTTTCCACTGTGCTGTTCCAGGTTCCAGATGTTTCTTTTCTTTTTTTTTTTTTTGAGTTGGAGTCTCCCTCTGTCGCCCAGACTGGAGTGCAGTGGCTGCTCCCGGCCACCACAGCCTCAACCTGCTGGGCTCCGGCGATCCTTCCGCCTCAGCCTTCCAAGTAGCTGGAACCACAGGCGCGCGCA
>NW_007099432.1:0-878 GCF_000164805.1 Carlito syrichta | reverse complement strand
CCACTATACTCCAGCCTGGGCAACAGAGTAAGACTCCAACTGAAAAAAAAAGGGGGGGTACAGAATTGGTACTGCTGTACACCAATCCTTCTCAAACTCTTCCAAAAAACTGAAGAGAACACTTTCTAATTCATTCCATGAGGTCAGCATTATCCTGACACCAAAGCAAGACTAAGAAGGAAACTACAGACCAAAATCCCCTATGAATATAGATGCTAAAAATCCTGAACAAAACACTAGCAAACCAAATTCAACAGCATATTAAAAGGATTATACAACATGATCAAGTGGTATTTATCCCAGGAATATAAGGGTGGTTCAACATATGAAAAGCAATCAGTGTAATATACCATGTTAAAGAATGAAGAGAAAATCCACATGACCATCTCAATTGATACAGAAAAAGCATTTGACAAAATCCAATACCCTTTCATAATAAAAAGACTCAATAAACCAGAATAGAACACCCTCAACATAATAAAAGGTATATATGAAAACAGTTAATGCCATGTTCATAGCGAAAGAGTGAAGGCTTTCCCCTAAGATCAAGACCAAGACAAGGCTACCTGCTTTCACCACTTCTACTCAACATAATACAGAAAGTTTTAAATTAAATAGAATTTCTGTTTTCTGTTTTAAAGTTCACAGAGAAAGAGAAATTAGGCAAGGAAAAAAAGTATCCACACTGGAAAGGAAGAAGTAAAACTATCTCTATTAGGAGATGTCAGGATCTTATATGTGGACAATCTTAAAGAATCTAGCAAAGAAAATCTTAGAGTTAATAAACAAATTCAGCCGGGCTCGGTGGCTCAGCCTGTAATCCCACGCCTTTGGGAGGCTGAGTGGAGTGGATTGCCTGAGCCCGCGGGTTCGAGACC
>NW_007099431.1:0-727 GCF_000164805.1 Carlito syrichta | reverse complement strand
GTCTCGCTGCCCAGGCGGGTCTCGAACCCGCAGGCTCAGGCAATTCACTCACCTCAGCCTCCCAAAGGCATGGGATTACAGGCTGAACCACCAAGCCCGGCTTCTTTTTTTTTGGTTTTCTTTTTTGAGCTGGAGTCTCACTCTGTCGCCCAGGCTGGAGTGCAGTGGCACACTCACAGCCATCCCAGTGTCGACCTGCTGGGCTCCAGTGATCCTTCCACCTCAGTCTTCCAAGTAGCCAGAACTATAGGCACGCGCTACCATGCCCGGCTAACTTTTGAGTTATTGTAGAGATGAGGTCTCGCCAAGTTGCCTGGGCTGTTCTCAAACCCGCGGGCTAAGGCAATCCACTCAACTCAGCTTCCCAAAATGTTAAGATTACAGGCTAAGCCACCAAGCTCAGCCAGGTTTTTCTTTTGTTGTTAGTTGGAGTCTCACTCTGTTGCCTAGGCTAGAGGGCAATGTCATGCTCACAGTTACTGCAGCTCTGACCTGCTGGGCTCAGGTGATTCTTCCACCTCAGTCTTCCAAGCAGCCAGAACTACAGGCACGTGCTACCATGCCTGGCTGATTTTTTATTTATTGTAGAGATGAGGGCTCACCAAGTTGCCCAGGCTGGTCTTGCACCCCTGGGCTAAGGTAATTCACTCACCTCAGCTTTCCAAAGTGCTAGGATTACAGGCTGAGCCACTGAGCTTGGCCAGTTTTTTTTTTTTTTTTTTTTTTT
>NW_007099430.1:0-444 GCF_000164805.1 Carlito syrichta | reverse complement strand
TTTTTTTTTGAGTTGGAGTCTCACTCTGTCGCCCAGGCTGGAGTGCAGTGACATGCTCATAGCCACCCCAGCATTGATCTGCTGGGCTCTGAAGATCCTTCCACCTCAGTCTTCCAAGTAGCCAGAACTACAGACACACACTACCACGTCCAGCTAATTTCTGATTTATTGTAGAGACAAGGTTTCACCAAGTTGCCCATGGCAACCTGTGACCTCAGGCAATCCTATCACCTCAACCTCCCAAAGTGCTGGGATTATAGATGTGAGCAACTTGGTGAAACCTCATCTCTACAATAAATCAAAAAAATTAGTTGGACATGGTGGCACACGCCTGTAGTTCCAGCTACTTGGAAGGCTGAAGTGGAAGGATTGCCTAAGCCCAGCAGGTCGAGGCTGTGGTGGCCGTGAGTGTGCCATTGCACTCCAGCCTGGGCAACAGAGTGA
>NW_007099429.1:0-452 GCF_000164805.1 Carlito syrichta | reverse complement strand
GGATGCCAATCCATATGCAGGATGTGTATTTGTATGTATAAATATTTCAGTGAGGACACAGTTTCTCTCCCTCTGTGCTGGAGGAGGTTGAACATAATCAATCACTCTGCCAGCAGGCAGTTGATGGGTCTCCCCTGTATCCCTTGCCCTTGCCCCTCTTGCCTCCATCCCCAGGGAATGTCATGATTAGGACTCAGTATTGATTGTGAGGCTGTTGGGTAGGCATTCGATAGTGAGCGTAGCCAGGCCAGTTTTAGTAAGGCAAAGCAATATTTTGAGTCCATGCCTAGCCCCCATTCCTGATGCCCTAGCTGCTCTGCATATCAAGCAATCTTCCACAAAGTAGCCAACTACCATCCACAGAATGGCTATTTGAAGTACAAGCTTTGCCTGAGAGAGTGAGAAAATTGATTGAATTTGCATGAGCAGATGGAAAGGAAGAGGTGTTAGTT
>NW_007099428.1:0-388 GCF_000164805.1 Carlito syrichta | reverse complement strand
ATGATCTTGCTATTGTGAACAATGCTGTGATAAACATACGTGTGCAGGTATCTTTTTTATAGAGTTATTTGAGTTCTTCAGGGTATATTCCGTAGGGGGATTGCAGGGTCTTTTAAATATAAATAGATTGAACTCCCTAATCAAGAGATATACAGTAGCAAAACTGATATAAAAAAAACAAGATCCAAGGCCATATTGTCTACAAGAGACTAGTTTAGATTTAACAACACACACAGTCTGAAAGTAGAGGGAAAAAAATAGATTATTTCATGCAAATTATAACCAAAAGAAGGCAGGGGTGGCTACACTTAGACTTTAAGTCAAAAGCTGGCACAAGCCGGGCTCAGTGGCTCAGCCTGTAATCCCGCGCCTTTGGGAGGCTGAGGTG
>NW_007099427.1:0-442 GCF_000164805.1 Carlito syrichta | reverse complement strand
AGGCAGCTGGCTAGCTAGTTATTTCAGCTAGTTAATTCAGCTGCCTAGCTAGGTAGCTAGTTAGATAAATAAGCTAGTTATGTCAGCTAGCTGACTAGTTAAGTCAGCTAGATAAGTCAGCTAGCTAGCTAGGTATCTAGTCAGTTATTTCAGCTAGTAAAGTCAGCTGGCTAGCTAGGTAGCTAACTATTTAAGTCAGCTAGTTAAGTCAGCTGGCTAGCTAGTTAAGACAACTAGACAAGTAAGCTGGCTAGCAAGCTGGATAGCTAGTTAGGTCGCCTATTTAAGTCAGCTCGTTGACCAGCTGGATACCTACTTAGTTATATTGTTAAGTCAGCTGGCAAGTATGAGGGATATGTATGTAGCTAACTAGTTAAGTCATCTAGCTAGCCACCTGGTTAGCTAGTGATGTAAGCTAGTTATATCAGCTGGCTAACGAGTT
>NW_007099426.1:0-457 GCF_000164805.1 Carlito syrichta | reverse complement strand
CCTGTAGAGTAATAGGGAGGGGAAGCTCATGCTTGGTTGGAGAAGGGAACAGAAATAGATAAGCAAGACATTGCCCATGGCAAGGATTTTGAATTTTGTCTAATACATGGAGTGGATAAAGAAGGATTTTAAGTACAGAAGTAGGATGAACTCGCATTTTGAAATTTTACTCTTTCTACAGTATAAAGGTGGGGGAGAACCAAGAAGAAAGAGCAGATGTGATAAAATGGTTAACAGGCAGTCACAAGCGCCTCCAAAGTGAAATGGTAGTGTGGAGTCCAGGCACCCCCTTCTTCCAAAGGAATGCCAGAGAACACTAGAGTCTCATGGGTCAAAAGCAGCACAAATAAGTAAGAAGGAAGTTGCTTTTTTTCCCCACTGAGCACAACAGGCAAAGCTGCAAAGTGGTCTGGGATAAAGGAGACACAGTACCTCAAGAAATGTATGTATCTCATGG
>NW_007099425.1:0-417 GCF_000164805.1 Carlito syrichta | reverse complement strand
TTTTTTTTTTTTTTTTTGAGTCGGAGTCTCACTCTCTGGCCAAGGCTAGAATGCAGTGGCATGCTCATGGCCACAGCAGCCTTAACCTGCTGGGCTCAGGCAATCTTTCTGCCTCAGCCTTCCAAGTAGCTGGAACTACAGGTGTGTGCTACCATGCCCGTCATATTTTTTGATTTATTGTAGAGATGAGGTCTCACCAGGTTGCCCAGGCTGGTTTTGAACCCCTGAGCTTAGGTAGTCCTCTCACCTCAGCCTCTCAAAGTGCTGGGATTACAGGCTTGAGCCACTGCAACTGGTCTGTTTTAACTCAGTTTGTACTTTTTCTGTTTTTTTTTTGAGTCAGAGTCTCACTCGGTCGCCCAGGCTGGAGTGCAGTGGCACGCTCACGGCCACCATAGCCTTGACCTGCTGGGCTCA
>NW_007099424.1:0-396 GCF_000164805.1 Carlito syrichta | reverse complement strand
CTTTCCGTTTTTTTTTTTTTTTTTTTAGTCAGAGTGTCGCTCTGTCACCCAGACTATAGTGCAGTGGCATACTGCGCACAGCCACCGCAGTCTCAGCCTGCTGGGCTCAGCCTTCCAAGTAGCTGGAACCACAGGCATGTGCCACCACACCTGGCTAATTTTTTTATTTATTGTACAGACAGGTCTCAAATCCCTGAGCTCAGGCAACCCGCTCGCCTCTGCCTCCCAAAGTGTTGGGATTACAGGCTTGAGCCACCGTGCCTCGCTACTCGCAGTTTCTGATAGACCTCCTGGACTTTGCACATGCAACCCGGCACACTGCCTCCCCACCAGGTCTGCCTACTGTCTTTAAGACTCAGTACATAGCCAGGCTCGGTGGCTCAGCCTGTAGTCCTG
>NW_007099423.1:0-386 GCF_000164805.1 Carlito syrichta | reverse complement strand
TACTTGGTCATGGTGGATGATTTTTTAGATGTGTTTTTGGATCCAATTTGCTAGAATCTTCTTGAGAATTTTTATACCTTTGTTCATAAGGGATATTAGTCTGTAGTTCTCTTTTTTTTGTTGGATTTTTACCCAGTTTTGGTATCAGTGTAATCTTAGCTTCATAAAATGATTTGGGGACAATTCCACTTTCTCAATTGCCTGGAATACTTTCAATAGGATTGGTATCAGCTCTTCCATATATGTTTTGTAGAATTCTGCTGAATAGCTGTCTGGTCCAGGGTTTTATTTATTTATTTATTTATTTATTTTTGTAGGTAGTTTTCGTAAGGCAGAGTCATTTTTCTGTGTTGTTATTGGTCTATTTAGTGTCTCAATGTCATCTC
>NW_007099422.1:0-386 GCF_000164805.1 Carlito syrichta | reverse complement strand
GCCCTGTCTGGGCGACAGAGTGAGACTCCGACTCAAAAAAAAAAAGAAGAATTACAACAGGAGTTTGTTGGAGAGAGTGACTCTCAACTGTCAGAGGAGTGAGGTGGGATTGGTAGTTGAGGGAAATTGCTAGGGTTGGGAGGGGCACCTCACCAACAAGGGTACCTGCACAATCAACATTTGTATAACTAACTCTGAATTGTACCCCACATCTTCATAATTATAAAATTAATTAATTAATTTTTAAAAAAAGAATTAGGGGGAGTGATTGCAGGCAAGGAGCTGGATTGAGTATTGATCACAACAAAGAGGAGTAATTGGGGGTGGAGTTCAATGCCATGTATTTGAAGCTGGGAGTTTTAGGCAGAGGCAGGAGAATTGCCTAG
>NW_007099421.1:0-389 GCF_000164805.1 Carlito syrichta | reverse complement strand
CCACTGCACTCCAGTCTGGGCGACAGAGTGAGACTCCAACTCAAAAAAAAAAAAAGATGGCACAGAGTAAAACCCTTTGGTACACTTTCCCACATCTTTAAATTACAGAGCAATATAGATAAAATATTATAAGATAAATCCAAAAAAGACAAAGGTTCAGAAGCAAGCTAGACATTTCTGTGGTCTATAAGTGGGACCAAAAACCAAAGGCACTGAGAGTATCTGAAGCTTGGGGACCGCCAGACTCTAGGACTGGAATTGGGCAGAATCAGCTGCGAGTTTGGTCAATCCTGGGGTTGATGGACTACAAAAATACCTTAAAAACATAGTACTGACCGGGTTCGGTGGCTTAGCCTATAATCCCAGCACTTTGGGAGGCCGAGGCGAGT
>NW_007099420.1:0-447 GCF_000164805.1 Carlito syrichta | reverse complement strand
GCACATGCCTGTCATTCTGGGACTCAGGAGGCCACTATGGGAAGATTGCTGGAGCCCTGCTGCTAGAGGCCATGGTGGCCGAGAGCAGGCCCCTGAACTCTGGACTGGGTGAGAGAATGGGACTCTGGCTCAGGATAATAATACCAACCACCACAACCACCGCAAACACAGGCCATGCTCCGGGGCTCAACCTGGCATCCTGTCTCTTTGGACACCCAGGCAAGTGGATGGCCTGAGCCTGTAGGCTCGACACCAGTATGGGGCAGGTGGTGAGACCTCATCTAGGCCATCAAACATAAATCTAAAGAATAGCTGGGTGAGGTGGTGCAGGCCTGTAGTTCCAGCCATTCTGGGGGCAGAGGAAGGAGGATTGCCTGAGCCTGGCATGTGGAGTCCACAGTGACTGTGAGCATGCCCCTGTGCTCTGGCATGAGTGACAGAGGGATG
>NW_007099419.1:0-410 GCF_000164805.1 Carlito syrichta | reverse complement strand
TTTTTTTTTTTTTTTTGAGTTGGAGTCTCACTCTGTCACCCAGGCTAGAGTGTAGAGTGTAGTGGCATGCTCATGGCCTTGGTCTGCTGGGCTCAGGTGATCCTTCTGCCTCAGCCTTCCAAGTAACTGGGACTACAGGCGCATGCCACCATGCCCAGCTAACTTTTTTTTTGAGTTGGAGTCTCACTCGGTCACCCAGACTGGAGTGCAGTGGTCATTCCCGGCCACCGCAGCCTTGCCTGCTGGGCTCCGGCGATCTTTCCGCCTCAGCCTTCCGAGTAGCCGGAATTACAGGCAGGCACTACCACGCCCGGCTAATTTTTTTATTTATTGTAGAGATGAGGTCTCCCTGCCTAGGCAGGTCTCGAACCCACGGGCTCAGGCAATCCACTCACCTCAGCCTCCCAAAG
>NW_007099418.1:0-401 GCF_000164805.1 Carlito syrichta | reverse complement strand
TCACCTCGGCCTCCCAAAGTGCTGGGATTACAGGCTGAGCCACCAAGCCCAGCCAATACACAATTCTTAAGCAGATAAAACATATACACAAATAACAAACACAAGGCTGAAAGTGATGTTTAATCAGAGAAAGTCTTATAAATGAAAATAAACATTACAGAGCTAAAAAGAAAGAACTTTCAATTCAAATGATTGAGAAAGGCCATCTTGAAAATAATTTTTAAATTATGCTTTGAAAGGTGAGTATAGATGTCAATAGAAAGAGACCTGTAGTGCAATGGGCAAGTGGAAGTCCAGGCAGGGGAACTGGCACTATTAAGAATATTGCAGCCAGGCTTGGTGGCTCAGCCTGTAATCCCGCACTTTGGGAGGCTGAGGTGAGTGGATTGCCTGAGCCCGTG
>NW_007099417.1:0-403 GCF_000164805.1 Carlito syrichta | reverse complement strand
GGGCTCAGGCAATCCACTCACCTCAGCCTCCCAAAGGCGCGGGATGACAGGCTGAGCCACCGAGCCCGGCTTTGTTATTATTTTTTAGAGTCAGGGTCTTGCTGCGTCACACAGGCCGGAGTGCAGTGGTGAGATTATAACACTGAACTCCTGGGCTCAAGTGATCCTCCTGCCTCAGGCTCCTGAGTAACTGGGACTACAGGTGTATGCCACCACACCCAGCTATTTTTTTTTTTTTGGTAGAGACAGGGGCTTGCTATGTTTCCCAGGCTGGCCTTGAACACCTGGTCTCAAGGGATCAAATGATCCTTTCACCTTTGCCTCCCCAAACACTGGGATTATAGATGTGAGCCACCACCTGGTCTGGTTGGGTATTATTAATACTTTTTTTTTTTTTTTTTTG
>NW_007099416.1:0-387 GCF_000164805.1 Carlito syrichta | reverse complement strand
GGTGGAGGCCATGGTGGTGGAAAGCAAACCCCTGCACTCTGGCCTGGGAGACAGAGCCCCTGCACGCAGGCTCCACACCCCTCTTGGGGCCCTACCACAAGACCTGCTCCCTTCCGTTGACCTGGGACCCTGGAGAAGGTGGTCAGAATCACCCACCGAGCCCTCGCCCAGAATAATGATACTCATCTCTCAACTCAGAATAATAATACCAACCACCACAACTACAGGCCAGGCTCAGTGACTCAGACTGGCATCCCGGCCATTCGGAAACCCAGGTGAGTAGATGAACTGAGCCTGTGCGTTCAACACTAGCCTGGGACACGGGACGAGACCTTGACACGGGCATCAAAAATAAATCCAAAGATTAGCCTGGCATGATGGCCTAGG
>NW_007099415.1:0-392 GCF_000164805.1 Carlito syrichta | reverse complement strand
CCTCTTGAGATCAACTCGCAGGGGATCAGACTTCAGCCCCTAGTTTTGGAGGCACACACACGTTCAGACCACTGCCGAGAGCATCACGGAGAAGTCGGCAGCGGGTTTCGGAGTCCCCTGAGAACCCGGTCTGGGCAGTGATGTAAAACCCAAGCAGAGACCACTGCGGGGCTGATCAGTGGTTCTCTGCGTCCGGTGGTGAGGGCAAGCGTGTGTGGCTGGAGTGGGAAGATGAAGCGAGGTCATCGGAGGCAGAGCACCTCCCCATTTTTCAGTAGGGGAAACTGAGGCTCCAGGAGGCGAAGACTGGTTTTTTTTTTCAGTTGGGCTCTTTCCAGCTCTTCAGATCCTGCTGGCCGGTCTCTCTGAATGAGACAAGGCTGCTGAAGGCT
>NW_007099414.1:0-399 GCF_000164805.1 Carlito syrichta | reverse complement strand
TGGCTTATCTAGCTAGCTATCTAGCTAGCCAGCTGATTTAAGAAGCTGACTTAACTAGCTACCTAACTACCATAACTAGCTGATGAATCTAGCTAGCTTCTGAGATAGTCAGCTGATTTAGCTGGCTGAAATAACTAGCTAGCCAGCTGATTGCAACCTGACTTAAAGCTGAATTAACTTGCTAGCAAGTTGGTTGCCAGCTGACTTAACTAGCTGACTTAACCAGCAAGCCAGCTGGCTAGCCAGCTGACTTAAATAACTGGCTACCTATCTAGCCATCAGGCTAGCCAGCTGAATTACCTAGCTGACTTCAGCTAGTAAGCTGGTTGGTCACCTCACTTAACTTGCTAGCTATCTACGTAGACAGCAGGCTAGCCAGCTGACTTAACTAGCTGATTT
>NW_007099413.1:0-405 GCF_000164805.1 Carlito syrichta | reverse complement strand
TCCGGCGATCCTTCCGCCTCAGCCTTCCGAGTAGCTGGAACTACAGGTGCACGCCACCACACCCGGCTCATTTTTTGATTTATTGTGGAGATGAGGTCTCGCCAAGTTGCCCAGGAAGGTCTTGAACCCGCAGGCTCAGGCCACCCACTCACCTCAGCCTCCCAAGGCGTGGGATGACAGGCTGAGACACCGAGCCCGGCTCCCACAGGATTTTTAACTCCAGGAATCAATGAACTCTCTGTCTTGCTGACACCGACCTGGGTGGGACCAGCCTCTCGCCTTCAGAGGGGCGTGATGGGGACAAGGAGGACGCCGGTCCCTGCACCCCCTTGTCCTACTGAGACCCAGCAAGTCCCCAGCAGCAGACCCTGGACCCCGAGGTGGGACGGGCTGGAGACGTGAGGT
>NW_007099412.1:0-417 GCF_000164805.1 Carlito syrichta | reverse complement strand
GTGTGTGTGTGTGTGTGTGTGTGTGTGTGTGTGTGTGTGTGTTCAATTGGTTTTTGCATTTGTTTCTGCTTTGCATCATCATATAGAGTGGTGGTGGGGAATGGGTCTCAGGCAACACACACCACAATTAGTGAACATTGTAATTGACAAGGAGTTTCTGAATCCTAGGACCCCATCCCATACCTTATTCAACTTTCAAAAACTACAAGAGACAACAAAGCTTTCCACCCACAGTCCTATTTCAAAATATAATACATCCAGAGCCCAGATCAGGTAAGAATAGAGGGCTGAGCAAATATCAGAAGGGAAAGCCTCTCCCACTGACATTGAATAACAGAACTAAAGAGAAAAGCAAGAGATCTGTCACAAATGAGGAAAAACCAAAGGAAGACCACAGGTAATTTCAAGTGTAACAAA
>NW_007099411.1:0-552 GCF_000164805.1 Carlito syrichta | reverse complement strand
GCGATCCTCCCGCCTCGGCCTTCCGAGTGGCTGGAACTACAGGCACGCGCCACCATGCCCGGCCAATTTTCTGATTTATTGTAGAGAGGGGGTCTTGCCAAGCTGCCCAGGCGGGTCTCGAACCCGTGGACTCAGGCAATCCTCTCGTCTCGGCCTCCCAAAGTGCTGGGATTATAGGCATGAGCCATCATGCCTGGCCTTTTTTTTTTTTTTTTAAATAGAGAAAGGATCTGGCTATGTTGCCCAGGCTAGTCTCGAACTCTTGGCCTCAAGCCATCCTCCCGCCAGCCTCCCAAAGTGCTGGGGTTACAGGCATGGGCCACCACCCCCACCGACCGAGCAGAATTTTGTTAGAACCCAAACCCTGATTCGCCCCATCGCTGTCCTGCCCCCACCTTTTCCGTGCCCTGGTCTGGCGTGGGTGGCACCCGGGGCTGGCTCCCCACCCCACACCCCAGGAACTCACACTCTCCTGTCTGATGATGGACTGGAAGCAGTGCAGGGTGCCTCGGTACTGCGGCTTCTCCGCGCTCTGGACCTGAAGCCGCACCT
>NW_007099410.1:0-405 GCF_000164805.1 Carlito syrichta | reverse complement strand
AAGTCAGACTTTTGTCCCGGTGCAGGAGCTTACACCTGTAGTCCCAGCACTTGGGAGGCTGAGGTGGGAGGATTTCTTAAGGCCAGGAGTTCAAGACCAGCCTAGGCAACATAAAAAGATCTCATCTCTATAAAAAATTTAAAAAGTTAGCCAGGCATGGTGGTGCACACCCTAGTCCCAGCTACTTAGGCGGCCGCGGCAAGAGGTTCACTAGAACCTAGAAGATTGAGGCTGCAGTGAAATTGCACCCCTGCACTCCAGCCTGGGAAACAAAGTGAGACCGTTTCAAAAAAAAAAAAGGCAGATTTCCGTGGGTACAATCAGCCAGATAATTCAGGATAAAAGGAAAATGAAGCCGGGCTCGGTGGCTCAGCCTGTAATCCCGCGCCTTTGGGAGGCTGAGGT
>NW_007099409.1:0-424 GCF_000164805.1 Carlito syrichta | reverse complement strand
TATTTTTTTTTTTTTTTTTTTTTTTTGCAGAGACAAGGTCTCGCTATGTTGCCTATCCTGGTCTTGAACTCCTGGGCTCAAGCAATCCTCTTGTCTCAGCCTCCCACAGTGCTGGGATTACAGGTGTAAGCCACCACACCCAGCTGCAAGAGTCATTTTAGACACGTTTGTCCTAATCATCCTCCCATGAGGTTTTTTGAAAAATTGAGGTGAAATTCACATAATAGAAAATTAAGCCGGGCTTAGTGGTTCAGCCTGTAATCCCATGCCTTTGGGAGGCTGAGGAGTGGATTGCCTGAGCCCACGGGTTCGATAACCATCTGGGCAGGTGAGACCTCATCTCTACAATAAATCAAAAATTAGCTGGGCATGGTAGTGCACGCCTGTAGTTCCAGCTACTTGGAAGGCTGAGGCGGAAGGATTG
>NW_007099408.1:0-432 GCF_000164805.1 Carlito syrichta | reverse complement strand
TGTAGCTGGACCTACAGGCATGTGCCACCATGCCTGGCTAATTTTTGATTTATTGTAGAGATGAGGTCTCGCCATGTTGCCCAGGCCTGGTCTCAAACCCATGGGCTCAGGCGATCCTCTCACCTCAGCCTCCCAAAGTGCTGGAATTATAGGTGTGAGCCACCGTGCAATAAACTCTTAATGTTAAACCCAAGAGATAATTTTTCAAGTTTAGAATAAGTTTTTTTTTTAGTTAGAGTATTACTTTGTCGCCCAGGCTAGAGTGCAGTGGCATGCTCACGGCCACCACAGCCTCAACGTGCTAGGCTCAGGTAGTCCTTCCACCTCAGCCTTCCAAGTAGCTGGAGCTACAGGTACATGCCACCATGCCCAGCTAATTTTTCTTGATTTATTGTAGAGATGAGGTCTCGCTAAGTTGCCCAGGCTGGTCTC
>NW_007099407.1:0-387 GCF_000164805.1 Carlito syrichta | reverse complement strand
ATCTGACTGGTCAGCTGACTTTAATCGGCTGATGAATGAACCAACTGGTCAGAAGACTTAGCTAGTCGACAGGCAATTGAGCTAATGGGTGAGCCAAATTAACTACTCGGCAAGAGAAGGAGCCGATGGGTGAGCTGCATTAAACAATTGATTGGAGAGTGAGCCGACCGGAGAGCTGACTTAATTCGTCAGCTGGCAAGCAAGTCGAGCAGTTAGCTGACCTGTTGTCCTGCGAGTGAACTGACAAGTAAGTTGACCTGTAGGCTGGTGAGTGAGCTGACTAGTTAGTTGACCAACTATCTGAGTTGCTAGCTGACTAGTTAGCTTAGTAACTAGTTCATTTGCTAACTGGCTTAACTAGTCAGCTGACAAGCTAGCTGGCTGTGT
>NW_007099406.1:0-409 GCF_000164805.1 Carlito syrichta | reverse complement strand
GCCTCGGCCTCCCAAAGTGCTGGGATTACAGACTGAGCCACCGAGCCTGGCCAGAAAGTAATTTTACCATATATTTGCAGGTTTACTTCTGCACTTTCTATTGTATTCCATTGATCTCTATGTCTATCCTTACACAAGTACTACATTGTATTGAGTACTGTAGCTTTGTAAGTAAGGTTTGAAATCAGGAATTGTGAGTCCTCCAATTTTGTTCTTTTTCAAGATTGTTTTGGCTATTCTAAATCCCTTGAGTTTCCATATGAATTTTAGCATCTGGTTGTTCATCTCTGAAAAAATGTTGACAGCAAGTTTATTGCATCCTAGATCGTTTTGGGGAATATTGCCATTTTAAGAATATAATCTGCCGGGCTCGGTGGCTCAGCCTGTAATCCCGCGCCTTTGGGAGGCT
>NW_007099405.1:0-419 GCF_000164805.1 Carlito syrichta | reverse complement strand
CATTAAACTACCAACATCATTCTTCTCAGACCTGGAAATGACAATACAGAAATTCATATGGAAACATAAACAACCACAGATAGCCAAAACAACCCCTATCAAAAGAAACAAAGCAGGAGGTTATCACACTTCCAGACTTCAAACTTTACTATAAGGCTACAGTACTCAAAAACAGCCTGGTATTAGTACAAGAACAGGCACACAGACCAATGGAACTGGATAGAGATTCCAGACGGAAAGCCTCAATTCCTCAACCAACTCATCTTTGACAAAGCCTTCAACAATAAACACTGGGGAGAGAAGCTATTCACTAAATGGTGCTGGGATAACTGGCTGATAACATGCAGAAGATTGAAACAGGACCCCTACCTATCACCATACACAAAAATTAACTCTAAATGGATCAAAGACCTGAATGT
>NW_007099404.1:0-405 GCF_000164805.1 Carlito syrichta | reverse complement strand
AGCCACTGGCCCACGTGCACGGCGGCCAGCACCGACAGGAGCAGCAGGAGCGTGGTCTGCTGGGTGGACAGCTGACTCAGCGGCCAAGGGTCGTGCGGGCCGAGGCTGGTGGCCATACTGGGGACAGAAAGGCGAAGGCGCGACACTCAGGTGTGCAGAGAAAGGAGCGGGCGCCCCGCGCGCACCCCTACCCCGGCCTCGGGCTCCAGTGCGGGGTTGGATGGAGAGGCCATGCGCAGGGTAGGCCAGGCCAGGGCCGGTTCTCTGGAAAAGTAGCCGAGGATGCCCTTTACCGCCCCCAGCCCCGTCTCCCGTGGTGAAGAGAAGGGGCGTGTTTCCGCCTCTCGGTGACCCAGAGCCCCCCCCGTGCTCCCGCGCGTAACGGTTCCTGCCATTCGGAACGAC
>NW_007099403.1:0-433 GCF_000164805.1 Carlito syrichta | reverse complement strand
TCGCCGGAGCCAAGCAGGTCGAGGCTGCGGTGGCCGGGAGCGCCACTGCACTCCAGTCTGGGTGACCGAGTGAGACTCCAACTCAAAAATAAATAAATAAATAAAATCATCTCTCAACCACGTGCCCATTTGCAACAAGGGTATGATGATATCTGAACTATCTCCCCGCATTGTGAACACTACAGTGAGTCCTTGTGGATGGAAATGCATTTGGGTAACTGAAAAATAATAACTGGCTGGGCTCGGTGGCTCAACCTGTAATCCCAGTACTTTGGGGGACTGAGGTGAGTGGATTGCCTGAGCCCGCAGGTTCAAGACCCGCTCCGGCAACTTGGTGAGACCTCCTCTCTACAATAAATCAAAAATTAGAGTGGGACTCGGTGGCTCAGCCTGTAATCCCGCGCTTTGGGAGGCTGAGGTGAGTGGACTGCCT
>NW_007099402.1:0-443 GCF_000164805.1 Carlito syrichta | reverse complement strand
GCCTGCGGAGCCCACGGTGGGCAGCCACCGCGTCCTGGGGCGGCGCGGGGCCTGCTGGTGGTCGCCTGGGGTGAGGGGTTTCCCGGGGAGGGGAGGGGTGGGCGTCTCGCGCCTGGAGCCTCGGGCCCCCAGTCAGTCGGGGGCTGGGCCTTGTGGCGCAGTGGGTCGTCTCTGTCTCGGGCTCGCCGGGTGGCGTGCACCCTGGTGCGCAGTGCCTGGCCTGCGTGGGCGCCCTGGGTGCTTCCACGGTTCCCGGTGCCAGGCTGGCACCGCCGGGGCCTCTGCCGAGTCCCTCCTCCGCAGCCCTGGTCTTGGCCATTGTGATCCCCACGCAGCCCAGCAGATCCAAAAGCCGGCTGGAGGCTGGCCCAGCGGCGGTGGGCCGTGGGTGTCCACCCTCGGGGCACCCTTGCCCCCGTCACGGGAGGGGCATGCGGGGCCCC
>NW_007099401.1:0-496 GCF_000164805.1 Carlito syrichta | reverse complement strand
AAAAAAAAAAAAAAAAAAAAGCAAATGCCACGTCCCCAGAATTCCTATGCTGAAATCCCAGCCCCCCAAGGCGAGGGGCTTAGGAGGCGGGGCCTGTGGGGGCCACGGATGTGCGGGTGGAGCCCTGGGGATGGGATTAGTGCCCTCCTGCCACCGACCCCTCCTGCCCCGAGGACCCCTCGGGAAGAAGCCGTCTGTAAGCCCAAACTGCCCCCACGCCCTCCCCGCCTCGAGCTGTGAGGTTGGCAGGTGTCTGCGGCTCACAGGCCCTGCCGGGGCGTCTCGCCAGAGCAGCACTGAGACGGGTGACGGGTGAGGAGGCGCTGGCCGCTCTGGCCGCACAGATGTCGGGGGAGGCGCCCCAGCCAGGGGCACAGCAGGGGCAGAGGCCCCGCATCCGCAGCCGGAACAGACAGGGCGTCTGCACACGGGAGGGAGACTGGCGGGGGCGGGGCCGAGCCGCCGAGGGGCGGGTTCTTCCCGAAGCCACCGGAGC
>NW_007099400.1:1345-2255 GCF_000164805.1 Carlito syrichta | reverse complement strand
GGAAGATCACCTCTGACATAGGATATCAGTTATACCTATAATATTGGCATGCGATTAGTGACCAGTGTGCATACATGGCAGTAAAACTTATAAGTAAATCTCAATACACCTGATGGAAAGTTGCATAGCAGAATTATTTTGTGTTTCTCTGTCTTTCTAAACTGTATTTCTTCTTAAGATATTTTTTAACTTCTATTTCCTGGTAGACTGGTTAATCAGCTCTTGTTCCCGAAAGCAGTCTCCCCTAGAGCTAAGATTAGAAACTAAATTACCATAATACTTTTATCGCCCTGCCTCTAGCCAGGCAGAACGATTTTTTAGTTTCGTTACATACCGAAACTCTGTTTGCTCCAGCCCATGGCCATCGTCATGGCAACCATACATTTCCTTGTTCAAGAGTATGACAACTACCATAAGATTTATGAAAGAATTAACGATAAGGTATTAGCTTAATAAGATTAGCATAGTATTAAAGTTCAATCATCAGATTATATAAAAATTAAAGTTTAGATATATGAAACTCATATAAGTCATGGTAAGGTTTTGTAGTTCAAGAATAAGTTTTGAATTAATTGTTATAGAATTACAGGGCACTATGTTGAATCATAATAGGTTAATGGAATAAATAAAAATTAAGTCATTTAAGTAAACTTATAGATTATAGTATAGTGTTAACTTGATAATATTAATCGTTAAAAATATTAGGAGTCAGTGAACTTGGATTGAACCTAGAGTTAACTTAGAAAGTTTTTGTATTAATCAGGGTTTAGAACAAAGAGTATAATATGAATGATTTATTAAACATTATGGAAAACACTTTGAGCAATCTGTATTGAAATTGTGCAACTGTGATTTTAATGTAAGTTTTGTGAAGCACGTCATGCATCATGGAATTGTGATTGTTTGCTTG
>NW_007099400.1:0-388 GCF_000164805.1 Carlito syrichta | reverse complement strand
GGATTTTGCATCCTCTGTGATGACTGCTCCAGTTACTGGCCATCATTTGTGATTGAAAACCCATTGACTGAGCCCCTCATAATGGATGAACCCTTGACTGGTCCACCTCTTTAATGGGTGCCTCATTGGCTTGACCTCTTCCGTGATGTGTGCATATGATTTGCTCTCCTTTGTGCTGAGCGCACAAGGGAATGGTTCTCCTCTGTGATTGGTGCCCCAGTGTTTTGTTCTCTAGTGTGATGGTTATCCCAGTGACTAATTATCCTTTCTGAAGGCCCAATGAGTAGATTTATTCTATGAACTGTGCCCCAGTGACTGGCCCACTTCTATTATGTGCCCCAGTGACAGGTACTCTTCTAAGATAGGTAACTCAGTGACTGGCTCTTCT
>NW_007099399.1:0-394 GCF_000164805.1 Carlito syrichta | reverse complement strand
TCCTTCTGCCTCAGCCTTCCAAGTAACTGGAACTACAGGTGCATGCCACCATGCCTGGCTAATTTTGTTTGATTTATTGTAGAGACAGGGTCTCGCCACGTTGCCTGGGCTGGTCTTGAACCCCTGGGCTCAGGCAATCCTCTCGCCTCTGCCTCCCAAGGTGCTGGGATTATAGGCATGAGCCACTGCGCTCAGCCAGGGTTAAATTTTAAGTCATTCACAAAGACCTGATTTTCTTAAGACGGGGAGAGAAGGGCGGGTCCGCTGGAGTCCAGCCAGCCAGCAGCCTGTTCTCACTCTGACGGTGAGTCGGGGAGCTGGTAAGAATCTCACATTGTTAGCCGGGCTCGGTGGCTCAGCCTGTAATCCCGCGCCTTTGAGAGGCTGAGGTGAG
>NW_007099398.1:0-404 GCF_000164805.1 Carlito syrichta | reverse complement strand
TTTTACATCTGTTGATATATTTAATTATGTTTATGGTCTTGCAGATATTGAACCAGCCCTATATACTGGGGATAAAGCCTACTTGGTCATGGTGGGTGACTTTTGACATGTGTTGTTAATCTGCTTTGCTAGAATCTTGTTGAGAATTTTTTGCATCTATGTACATCAAAAATATTGGCTTTCAGTTGTCTTTCTTTGTTGGTTCTTTACTTGGTTTGGGTATCAATGTGAAATGAAATACCTTGGCATCTTCCTAACCAGAGATGTGAAAGACCTTTACAATGAAAACTACAAAACAAAGCTCAAAGAAATGAAAGATGACACAAATAAGTGGAAAAATATTCCATGCTCATGGATTGGAAGAATCAATATTGTTAAGATGTCCATTCTACCTAATGCAATCT
>NW_007099397.1:0-703 GCF_000164805.1 Carlito syrichta | reverse complement strand
GGGCTGCGGCTCGCCGTCCGGAGGGCAGTGACCACGGCAGCCGCCACGCGAGTGCCCGCGGGTCCCCGATGCAGCGTCAGGCCTGACCCTCCCGCCGCGGCGTCCCCGCACCCCGGCAGAGGGCAGCAAGGCAAGGGAGGAGACGGGCTGCTCCGAGGCCGTGGCCGCGGGCTGGGCCGGGCCCCACCGTTACCCCCGCGCGGCCGCGGGGCGCGGCTTGGCGAGAGGGCACGCCGCTTTGATGGGCTCCGACGGCCGCGGAGACGCCGTGCAGGCGGAACTGGGGAGCGGGACGGCCGGCAGGTGCTGCCCACGCCCCGCCTGACAGCCGGACCAGGGGGTTGCAGGCTGGCCCGGTAGAAGGCTCTCCACCAGGCACTCCAGGAGACGGAGCTGCCCTGTCCCGGTGGGAGCCCCGAGGCCCTGTGCCGCCGAGGCGGACTCCAGCCCGGCCTCTCCCTCCCGCTCCCCGTCCAGCTCAGCCGGGCCCGCCTGCCCTAGCGACCGCCCGAACTCAATGCTGTGCGGAGCCCGGCGCAGGAGGCCCAGGGTCAGGCTGCCCCCCAAGCGGAAGAGTGAGCTGACCCTCTCGCCAGTGCCCTCATGCCGGCCCATCTGCTGATCCAACTAAAAAGAAAGGAAAAGAGCCGGGCTCGGTGGCTCAGCCTGTCATCCCGCGCCTTGGGGAGGCTGAGGTGAGTGG
>NW_007099396.1:0-696 GCF_000164805.1 Carlito syrichta | reverse complement strand
GGAGCTGCCCGCCTGCTCTGCCGGGCCGAGGTGCGGCCTCGCTCTCGGGCTGGCTCAGGCAAGCCGGCTCCGGGCGTCCCGGGGGAAGCGGGGTCGCCCTCGGCCCCGCGGGGGCACACGGAGGTCTGGCGGGCGGCAGGCCGGCCTGGGGACATGCCCGGCCAGGCAGGCGCTTCTCTGCAGTAGAGGAGTTGGGAGCCCTGGTTCGTCCCGCTTCTGCAGAAACCCACTCAGGAATCCAAAGTCATCCCGGCCTGAAGGGAGCCTCCCAGAGTGCGGGGAAAGGCTCCCGGGTCCTGAGGGGGGGAGGTCCCTCTGGGGAGGACCGAGTATGGCTGCTGGCGGTGGTGGGTGCACCCCAGGGTGGCTTCTGTGGGTCCCAGGTGGTGCCTCAGTTCTCCTGGCAGGACGCGTTCTGGAGTCACCCTGGAGGCGTCTTCTGGGATGGGCGCAGGACTTCCCAAGTGAAACTGGGTGGGAAGGGAGGGAAGGGTTTCCGTGGGTAGGGGGTGCCCCCACCCGCCGTCTCGAGTCAGGGAGGACGCCTGTGAGAAGGGCGAGCTGCTGACGGGAGGTCCGGGGCCCTGGGGGCTTGAGGTGGAGATCCCCAAGACTGAGTAGGAGCTGGTCCACTCTACCCCACTCAGCCCTGGGGATGGGGATGGGGGCGGTGGCGGTGGCGGTGGCGGTGGCGGC
>NW_007099395.1:0-433 GCF_000164805.1 Carlito syrichta | reverse complement strand
TCAGTGATTAGCCCTCCTCTGAGATGAGTGTTCCAGTAACTAAGTCTCCTCCATAATTGATGTCCCCGTGATGAGACCTCTTTTGCGATGCGTGCCCCAGTGACTACATCTGTGATAGATGCCACAGTGAATGATCCTCCTCAATTGTGGATGATCCGACGACAAGCTTTCCTCTGTGATTGCCATACTTGTTACTAGATCTCCTACATAATAGTTGCCACAGTAACTAGCTCTCTTGTATTATAGGTTTCCTACTGTGCCTCTATGTGATTTGTGCTCTAGTGACTGGACCTCCTCCATATTGGATGTCCTAGTGACTTGCCCTCCTCTGTGATGGGTTTCTCGGGACCTTGATCTCCTCCATATAAGATGTCCCAGAGGAAAGTCCTCCTTTGTGATGGGTATCATGGTGACTGTCCCTTTTTTGTGATTT
>NW_007099394.1:0-485 GCF_000164805.1 Carlito syrichta | reverse complement strand
AACTAGCTACCTACCTACATAGCCTGCTGTCTTGCCAGCTGACATAACTACCTAACTACCTAGCTAACCTGCTGGTCAGTGAGCTGACTTAGCTACGTGATTTAACTAGCTAGCCAACTGGCTAGCCAGCTGACTTAACCAGCTAGTGAACTAGTTAGCTTACTCATTATCAAACGTGCTTGCTAGCTTTGTTAATTATCTGTCAACTCGTTAGCTAAAATGCTAAGCTAGCTGACTCAACCAACTTACTTAACTCTTTAGGTAATTAACTAGCTATCTGACTCATCCAGCTGACATAACTCATTAGTTAACAAGCTAGCCAACTTACTCAACCATCTGACTCAACCCATTTGCTAACTAGCTAGCTAGTTGCCTCATCCAGCTGACTTAACACTTCGATAAACTAGCTAAGTACCTGACTCAACCTGCTGACTTAACCCGTTTGCTAACTAGCTAGCTAACTGTCTTAAACAGCTGACTAAATT
>NW_007099393.1:0-413 GCF_000164805.1 Carlito syrichta | reverse complement strand
TTTTTTTTTTTTTTTTTTTGTCTCACTTTGTTGCCCAGGCTGGAATACGGTGGCACAATCAAGGCTCACTGCAGCCTTGACCTCCTAGGCTCAGGCAATCCTGATGCTTCAGCCTCTCCAGTAGCTGGGACTATAGGTGGTCTTTTTTTGTTGTTGATGTTTTGTAGAGACGATGTCTTGCTGTGTTGCTGGGCTCGATGGCTCAAGCCTGTAATCCCAGCACTTTGGGAGGCTGAGGCGAGAGAATTGCCTGAGCCCGCGTGTTCGAGACCAGCCTGGGCAACGTGGTGAGACCTTGTCTCTACAATAAATCCAAAATTAGCCGGGAGTGGTAGCGCGCCTGTAGTTCCGGCTACTTGGAAGGCTGAGGCAGAAGGATCACCGGAGCCCAGCAGGTTGACACTGGGGTGGCT
>NW_007099392.1:0-411 GCF_000164805.1 Carlito syrichta | reverse complement strand
CCTACACCCAGGAGGTGGAGGCTGCAGTGAGCTGTGATCGCACCACTGCATTCCAGCCTGGGGACAGAGTGAGACCTTTTCTCTAAAAGAACAATTTTTTAAAAAAAGTCACAAGTGGCTGGGCTCAGTGGCTCAGCCTGTGATCCCAGCACTTTGGGAGGCTGAGGCGAAAGGACTACCTAAGCCCACGGGTTCGAGACCCACCCTGGCAACTTGGAGAGACCTCATCAGTACAATAAATCAAAAATTAGCTGGGCGTGGTAGCGCACACCTGCAGTTCCGGCTACGTGGAAGGCTGAGGCGGAAGGATCGCGGGAGCCCAGCAGGTCGAGACTGCGGTGGCCGAGAGTGTGCCACCGCACTCCAGCCTGGGCGACAGAGTGAGACTCCAACTCAAAAAATAAAAAAAAG
>NW_007099391.1:0-570 GCF_000164805.1 Carlito syrichta | reverse complement strand
CGGCCCTCCAGCCTGGGCGACAGAATGGGGCCCCGGCCGCACACCACACGGCCAAACAAAACACGCGAGTAATTCTGGGTGGACAAAATCTCTGCAGGGGGCCTCCAGAGCACACAACTGGACGGAGACGTGGCGCCACCAGCACACGGAGCCTGGCGACAGGCTGACTCCACGCCTGGAGTCCCTTTCCCTGTGGGGCTGAGCCTTCACTCACGCCCCCGAAGCCCCCTCCTGCCAGCCCCCTCTGCTCCCCGACCTGCCTGGCCCTTGGGGCGGCCCCTCCTTCCCGGTGCCGCACCCCCTGCCCGCGATGGGAGGGGGCTGGGTGGCTGCCGGCCCGCCACAGCCCTGCCCAAGTCCAGGTGGAAGTGGAGGAGGCCTGGAGGGGAAGGCCTCTGAGGGCCGAGCCCAGGCTGGCCTCTGCCCTGGCCCTGGCCGTGGGTGACCCGGGTCCACAGAGGCCGCGGCCAGGCCCAAGGCCCAAGTCCGGGCAGGAGACACCACGAACGCACTCCAGGCAGACACGCGGAAAGGATCGCGGCGCGCCCGCCACGCCCACACCCTGCCCGC
>NW_007099390.1:0-438 GCF_000164805.1 Carlito syrichta | reverse complement strand
GCTGACATATCTAGCTAGCTACCTAGTTAGCATGCTGGCTTGCCAGCTGACTTAACCAGCTGAATTAACTAGCTAGCCATCTGGCTAGCCAGCTGAATTATTTGCCTAGCTACCTAACTAGCCAGCATGCTAACCAGCTGACTTAACTAGCTGACTTATAGAGGTATCCAGCCGGTTAGCCAGCAGATTTAACTAGCTAGCTAACTGACTAGGCAGCTGGATAACCAGCTGACTTAACTAGCTGATATAACTAGTTTGATGGTTAGTCAGCCAACCTACATATTCTGCTGTCTTGTTAACTGAATAATCTAGCTAACTATCCTGCTACGCAGCTGGCTAGCCAGCTGACTTAACTAAATGACTTAACTAGCAAGCCAGCTGCCTTATCTAGCTGACAACTAGCTAGCTACATAGCTATCCAGCTGACTTAACTGACTG
>NW_007099389.1:0-876 GCF_000164805.1 Carlito syrichta | reverse complement strand
GTGTGTGTGTGTGTGTGTGTGTGTGTGTGTGTGTGTGTGTGTGTGTAGGGGTGGTAACTAGTGAGAGGCTGCTGCCCATAACTGCTTTGTTGACCATAGCTACTCTGGTATCTATATCTACTCAGTTGCCCATAGGTGTTCTGCTAAGAGTAACTGCTCTGATCATAACAAGTCAGTTGTGCAGGGGAATAGCTAGTAAGAGAATGGGTGTGGTGACTGGCTGGATGGGGTAGCTCCCAGGTACCTAGGGATAACTGTAGTTACTCTGTCTTTAACCTAGGCTGGGCTGGTTGTAACCCCCTGTGCTAGATTGAGGTTGATTAGTCTCAGCGGCCTTGTTACCATCCTGCAGTCTTGCAGTGGCTACTGGCTGCTGTCCATAGGCTGGGTAAGCAATTGAGGGTCATACGTGGACTGAGCTTCATAGGAGGCCTAGGTGGTGATGACTGTAGCAGTGGTGGTTTCATAAGCACCAGTGCCTTACCCCTGGACAGGCTGGCTGTACGCCTGGGGGGGCAGTTGGAGTAGTATGACCACTGGAAGGCTATCCTTAAGAAGTTGCATAGTGACCACATGCAGAAGATTAAAACAAGACCCCTACCTCTCACCATACACAAAAATCAACTCTAAATGGATCAAAGACCTAAATGTAAAAACTCAAACTATAAGAACTTTAGAAAAATGCAGGAGACACCCTTATGGAAATTGGAACTGGCAACTAATTCCTGATCAAAATCCAAAGTGCCCATGCCATAAGAGGCAAGATAGACAAGTAGGACCATATTAAACTGACAAGCTTCTGCAAAGCCAAAGAAACCATCAAGAGAGCAGGGAGACAGGCCACAGACTGGGAAAAAATATTTGCCAACTGTATGT
>NW_007099388.1:0-444 GCF_000164805.1 Carlito syrichta | reverse complement strand
CAGGTCACCTGCGCGCTCGGGGGTGTCCGGGGACCCCGAGACGCGGATAAAACCTGCAGACCTTGGGGGCGGCGTCTGTCCCCCCCGTGGCCGACGGGCTCATTATCGAATTAGGGCGCCATTCCCCGGCCGCCCCCCCCCCCGATAGGGACGGCGCAATTATCCCGTCATTTGCATATGGCCGCCTGATATAATTACCCTGGCACTTATAGAATTACCCGCAGACCCCCAGATGCAGGCTTTCCCCTCCGCGCGGCAATTAGCGGGTCATTTGCATGCGCCATTAGGCCCAGGCATCCCCGCAGGCTCATTTGCATACGCCTAACCCACTTAGGCGGCCGTCGCCGCGGTCATTTGCATACGGCCGTGACAGGGTAATTTCCGCCTCGACGTGGTTTCGGGTGGATTCTGCGTTTTTTGTTTGTTTGTTTGTTTGTTTTAAAT
>NW_007099387.1:0-425 GCF_000164805.1 Carlito syrichta | reverse complement strand
GTAGAGATGAGGTCTCGCTAAGTTGCCCAGGCGGGTCTCGAACCCGTGGGCTCAGGCAATCCACTCACCTCAGCCTCCCAAGGCGCGGGATTATAGATTACAGGCTGAGCCACCGAGCCTGGCTGCAGGTGACATTCTTAGCGGAAGGCCTAGAACGAACAAGTCCAACCTGTGACCCAGGGGCCACATGTAGCCAGGACAGCTAGTAATACAGCCCCACAAAGTCTTTCAGCGTCATGTGTTTTTTAGTGCTTCCTTTTTCTTTCTTTTTTTTTTTTTTTGAGTCAGAGTCTCACTCTGTCGCCCAGGTTGGAGTGCAATGGCACGCTGACGGCCACCCCAGCATGGACCCGCTGGGCTCTGGCAATCCTTCCGCCTCAGCCTTCCAAGTAGCCAGAACTACAGGCGCGGGCTACCACGCCCGG
>NW_007099386.1:0-453 GCF_000164805.1 Carlito syrichta | reverse complement strand
CCATTGCACTCCAGTCTGGGTGACAGAGTGAGACTCCAACTCAAAAAAAAAAAAAGGCACAAATACATCAAAGAAACGTACAAATATCACCACTGATTTCACCCTCTAGGAGAGACTTTTTTTTTTCTTTAGTAAGAGTCTCACTCTATCACCCAGTCTGGAGTGCAGTAGCATGCCCATAGCTAGTGCAGCCTTGACCTGCTGGGCTCAGGTGATCCTTCTGCCTTAAGTAGCTGTAACTGGCCAGGCGCAGCAGCTCAGCCTGTCATCCCAGCACTTTGGGAGGTTGAGGCAAGAGAATTGCCTGAGCCCGGGTGTTGGAGAGCAGCCTGGGCAACTTGGTGAGATCTCATCTCTACAGTAAATCACAAAAACTAGCCAGGTGTGGTGGCGCACGTCTATAGTTCCAGCTACTTGGATGGCTGAGGCAGAAGGATCGCCTGAGCCCAGCAG
>NW_007099385.1:0-410 GCF_000164805.1 Carlito syrichta | reverse complement strand
TCGCTTTCCCGGACAGAGCGGGCTTGTCTCTGGGCTTTGTTGCAACTGGGCTGGCGAGCGGCCGCCGTCACCGGAGCAGGGTCCCGCCTCCGGGGCGCTCGGCTCCCTTTCTCCGCAAAATTGATGTGAGAAACGCGCATCTGGTCTCGGGCAGGCGCTGGGCCCCCGGGCCCGAGTCAGGACCGTGCGTGTCCAGGAGGAGACGGAGACGCGAACCGAAGAGGCGCGCAGGAGGACACTCCGAGAGCAGAGAGGCGGCAGGAGGGAGGGGAAGCGGCGCGGCCGGAGGGAGAAGCGGACAGGCCGAGAAAGGCCGCGGGGACGGAGACGGGGAGGGAAGGGGGCCTTCGGCAACCGGAGGGGAGAGGGCGAGAGGGCGCGGCGGCCGGGCCGCCGGCGGCCCGCGGCCG
>NW_007099384.1:0-464 GCF_000164805.1 Carlito syrichta | reverse complement strand
TAACTAGGTTACTTAAATAGCTATCCAGCTGGCTATCCAGCTGACTTAACTAATTATCTATCTATCTAGCCAGCTGGCAAGCCAGTTGACTTAACTTGCTTACTTGAATAGCTAGCAAGCTGGCTGGACAGCTGATATAACTAACTAGCTACCTAGCTAGCCAGCCGGATAGCCAACTGACTTAACTAGGTCACTACCTGTGTAGCCAGATTGGTACCCATCTGACGTAAATAGTGGTTTTAACTATCTGTCCTGCTTTCTGTCCAGTTGAATTAACTAACTTGCTACATAGCTAGTCAGCTGGCTATCCACCTGAATTAACTAAGTGACTTATTTTGCTATCAAGCTGTCTAGTGAGCTGACATACCTGGCGAACTACCTACCTAGCCATCTGGCTTGTGAGTTGACTTAACTTGGTCACTTAACTTTCTAGCCAGCTGACTAGACAGCTGACATAACTAGCT
>NW_007099383.1:0-448 GCF_000164805.1 Carlito syrichta | reverse complement strand
CCAGCCGGTTTAATGAGCCAGACACTCTGCTGGTCAACCAGCTAGCCAGCCAGATTAACTAGCTGTCCACCTACCTGAACAGGCAGTTAACAAGGTGACTTAACTTGCCAGCCACCTACCTGGCCAGCCGTCCAATCAGCTGACTTAATTAGCTGACTCAACTAGATAGACATCTGGTTAGCCAACTGGCTTTACTAGCTAGCTACTTACCTAGCCAGCCAGCTAACCAGCGCACTTAACACACTGACTTAACTAGCTAGCCGGCCAGTTAGCCAGCTGACTTAATTAGTTAGGTACCAGCCAAGTCAGGTTGCTATCAAATGGATTTAACTAGCTGACTTAACCAGCTAGTCACCTGGCTAGCTGGCTGACTTAACTAGTGAGATACCTAGCCAGTTGACTAGCCACTTAAACTAACTAGCTGACTTAACCACCTTGCCAGCTGGCT
>NW_007099382.1:0-2400 GCF_000164805.1 Carlito syrichta | reverse complement strand
GAGTGGAATGGAACTGAATGGAGAGAAATAGAATGGAATGGAAAGGAAAGGTATTGAGAGAAATATAACGGAAATGAATGGAACAGAAAGGAGAACAATTTATCGGAAGGTAGTATAGTGGATTGCAATGAAATGGAGATGAATGGAATGGAGAGGAATGAAGTGGGAAGACAGACAATGGAATGGAATGCAGAGGAATGGAATGGAATGGAATGGAATGGAATGGAATGGAATACGTAGGAATGGAATGGAGTGGAATAGAATCAAATGTAGACGAATCCAATGTTAAGGAATAGAAAGAATTGAAAAAGATTGAAAGGAATTTAGAGGAATGGAATAGAAAAGAAAGGAAAGTTGAAGAAAGTAATGGAATGGAATGTAGTGGACGGAAATGGAATGAACAGAAATGGAATGGGGAGAAAGGAGTAGAGCAGAATGGAATGGAAAGGAATGGAATGGAAGAGGAATGAAATGGAGTGGAATGGAATCAAGTGTAGACGAATCCAATTGTAAGGAATAGAAAAATTTGAAAAAGATTGAAAGGAATTAAGAGGAATGGAATAGAAAAGAATGCAATGGATAGAACAGGAAGGGAATGGAATGCAGGAGAGTGGAATGCAAAGGAGAGAAAAGGAATGTATTGAAGAGGAAGGGAATGAAGAACAGTGTAATGGAAGTGAAAGCAATGGAATGTAATGGAATGGAGAGAAATGGAATGGAATGCAGAGGAATGTTGAGGAATGGAGTTGAATGGAATGGAATAGAGAGTAATGGAATAAAATGGAAAGGACAGGAATGGAGCAGAAATGAATGAATTGGAACTTAATGGAGACGAATGGTATGGAGAGTAGTGACATGGAATCGGGAGGAATGGAATGAAGTAGAATCAATGGAATGGAATGACATGGAATGGAATGGAGAGGAATGGATAGAGAGGAGTGGAACAGAAAAGAAAGGAAAGTTGACGAAAGTAATGGAATGGAATGTAGAGGAAGGGAATGGAATGGACAGAAGTGGAATGGGGAGAAAAGGAATAGAGCAGAATGGAATGGAAAGGAATGGAGAGGAATGCCATGGAATGGAATGGCAGGTAATGGAATGGAGATGAATAAATTTGAAGAGTAATGGGATGGAGAGGAATAGAATGGAGAGAAATAGAATAGAAAGGAAGGGAATAGAAATAAGTAGATTGAAATGGAAAGGAGAAGAAAGGAATGGAAAGGAAAGTAGTGGAATGGAATGGAATGGAATGGAAAGGAGAGGATTGGAATGGAGAGGAATGAAATGCAGTAAAATAGAATGGAGTAGAATGGAATGGAAGGGAGGATAGTGTAATGTAATGGAGATCAGTGGAATGGAAAATAATGGAATGGAGAGGATTTGAATGGAGAAGAATGGAATCTAGAGAAAAAGAATGGATTGCATTGGAATGGAATGGAATGGTGAGGAATGGAATGGAATGGAATGGATTGAAATTGAATGAAATGGTATGGAATCGAATGGAGAGACACAGATTGAGATGGTGTGGAATGAAATGGAAAGGAGAAGAATTCAATGGAAATGGATTAAATAGGATGGAATGGAACGGAATGGAATGAAATATAGTGGAATGGAATGGAGAGGAAGGGATTGGAAAGGAATGGAGAGGAATGGTATGAAATGGAATGGCTGGGAATGGAACAGAATGGAGATGAATTGCTGGAGAGTAATGGAATGGATAGGAATAGAATGGAGAGGAATAGAATAGAGAGGATTGGAGTAGAAAGTAATAGAATGCATTGAAATGGAAAGGAAAGGAGTGGAGTGGAATGGAATGCAGTGGTATGGAATGGAGAGGCATGGAATAGAGCAAAAGGGAATGGAATAGAATGGAATGGAAAGCAATTGAGTGGAATGGAATGGAATGGAGAAGAATGAAATGGAGAGTAATTAAAGGGAAAGGAATGGAATTGCATGGAATGGAATGAAATGTAATTGAGTGTAAAGTAATTGAATGGAAGCAAGAGAAATGGAACGGAAAAGAATGGAATGGAATGGAAAGCAATGGAATGGAATGCAGAGGAAAGGAATGGAATGCTGGGGAATGGAATGGAAAGGAAAGGAATGGAGTGGAATGGAATGGAATTGAATGGAAATGAATGGAATGGAGAGAAATGTAATGGAGTGGAATGAAATTGAAGGGAGAGGAATGGAATGGAATGGAAATGAACGGAACAGAAAGGAGAGGAAGTTATTGGAATGTAATATAGTGGAATGCTATGAAATGGAGATGAATGGAATGGAGAGAATGGAGTGGAAAGGCATATAATGGCATGGAATGTAGATGAATGGAATGGAGCGGAATGGAATGGATAGGAATGGAATGGAAGAGGAATGAAATGGAGTGGAATGGAATCAAGT
>NW_007099381.1:0-412 GCF_000164805.1 Carlito syrichta | reverse complement strand
GGGGAGGGGTCGTGGCCTGCCCCCACCTGCAGCTCGTAGGTGCGGCTGGCGCGGTCCTGCTTGATTTTCATGAGCATCCCGTCCTTCAGCTCCTCCAAGAGGGAGAACAGGGACTGGAACTCCACCTCCAAGTCCTCCTGCACCTTGGCCGAGTTCGCCTGGGCGGGAAGGGCCGGGGCTGGGGAAACCGAGGCGGCCGTGCCCAGCCCCCCACGCGCGCCCAGGAGGCCGCGGCCCTCACCTCCATGTTGAGCAGCATCTGCTTGAGGGAGTAGATGAAACTCTGGACCTCCTCGTTCTTCACGGCCAGCGTGGTGATGATCTTCCGCAGAGCCTCCTGTCCCCAGAGCGCGAACACGCGTGCACACGCATGCACACGCATGCACGCGGGCCGGTCAGCCCCGGCCCGGCC
>NW_007099380.1:436100-459571 GCF_000164805.1 Carlito syrichta | reverse complement strand
CCAAACAGTCACAGCTCATAGGGTGCTTACTGCAAGTATTACTTGGGCCTCCATTACAGATCTCTCTTCCTACCTTGTACTCTAATTCTGCACACAATCATGGGCAGATATATGATCTGCCACAGAAGTAAAGCCCTCTGAGATCAATCTGGGATTCTGCACAAACTCATTCAAATATTTCTGCAGCCTCTGAGATGTACCAGGCAGAGGTCAGGCTCTGGAGAGATGTCAATGCCCTGACATCAGGGTGCTCACATACTAGTGGGGAAAGCAGTCACAGGAAGAACCAGTAGTGACAAGGGTGGGGGGAAACATAAAAATAGGTTAATTATGACTGAGGGATGACAGGCTGCCAGGAATGGGATGGACAGGGAAGACCTCACTGGAGAGCAGCATGTGAGCTGAGGCTTGAATGATGGAAAGGAGCCTGCCCAGGGAAGAGCCCAGAGAAGGGCGTTCCAGGCAGAGGGGCCTGCAAGCATACAGATCTGGAGGCTGGAACAGATCCACTGTGGTGTCAAAGACTAGAAGGGTCTGCACGGAATGCCGTATATCCTTTTGTGGAAGAGTTTGCAGTTTCGCCTTAAAGAATATTTTAAAAATCCTCTCAAATATTTAATCCTTTCTACTTCATTATACTTTTAAAATAAGTGGTGTGTCTTAGAGGTTAAAAAAATTAGATTCTAGTAGCAGTTTACTTAATTCTAGGAGGAATAATTTGGCCCTAAGTCACAATGTCTGGATTCAATCCTGAATTTTCCACCTACTAGCTGAGTGACTTTCAGCAACTCACTGACTCACATGCCTTGCTTTGTCACACAAGGAGGATTAGAACAGTCCTACGGCATGGGGATCCCTGGGTGATAAATGGAGATCAGGAGCATGAAGTATTTGCCGGCCGGGACACGTGCCCACGGTGTTGACTTGCATAGTCCCTTGCCGCTTCCTCTAGAAGTGCGCTTTCTGCATCACTGTCGTCATCTTTTTATGCCACCAGTCACTCATTGAACAGATTTCTAAACAATGAAGTAGAAAATAGTTTCTCAAAGGTGTTATGGCTTGAGTACCATTGAAATCCTTGAAAAGTTTTCAATGTAATTTAAGAGAGGCAGACCTCATAAAATCCTCGCTGAACTGATTCTAGGCTCTGGAGTGGGCTTTCCCCAGAGTTGGGGGTTTGGATGACACTGTATGGTATTCCTCCCTTACTCTCCCCTCCTCACTGATTTTATAACATTTGTCACCTCCTGACACCACACAGTTTCTGTTGTTGGTTAACCTATCGGAATGTAAGTTCTGTGAGAACACGGAATGTAAGTTCTGTGAGAACAAGGGCATGGCTGCTTTGTTCAATGAACCATCCCTCATTCCCTCTGACAGTGCTCAAACAATAGCACTCAATAAATGCTTGTTGACTGAATTATGTCTCCACACACCCCTAAAAAGATACCAGGAGGTAGATTTGCTAATGGGTCTAAAAGTATCCCCTGGCACAATGTGGGCTGTCATCTTCTCCGGGATCCCAGGAGAGCAGATTCTCTCATAGGATCTGATCCAATAAATACAAAACATTATACATGAATTTATTATTCACTCATTCACCCAACAAATATTTATTAGGTCTTGACTTCATGCCAGGCAGGGTATTAGATGCTGGTATACAATGGTAAATAAAACAAGTCCCTGAAGAGTAGAGGCTTGTAATTAATCACTCCCGTTTTTATTAAAAGCATCTCATCACCAGCCTCAGCAATATCATCCTTTCATGGGAATCTGAAGACGAGAACCTAGAGAATAAATAAAACCTGCTGGCAACATGCCTGTGAGTAGGCCGTTAGGAAGTACTGTTCCCATCTTACTCACCCCTCTCCTAAGGTATTGGCGGTTTTCAGTCCTACTCACAGATGGCACACATGGACACCTCCCTACGCCTCTCCATGGGCCCTCTTCCACTTAGCACACACATGTGCACGCACACAAACTGGTAGGAAATTCTCATTCAGCACCAACATGAATGTCAGGGGGCAAAGAACCTGAATCAATACATATGTTTATGCACATACACATACATTTATATATATAGACATGTATAGTTACATATACATAGACATCTATCTCTCCGCCATATTCAAGGATACATTTCTATCTGACTGACTTTTTGTCTAACAATGTACGCACACGGTTTGCAGTTTCCCTTGGGTCCTGGCGTCAGATGTCACTCTGTCTGAACTCCTTCTGATTTGAACACTGGTTACCCCTAAATGAGCCTGCAAGGTAGACTCCTTCAGACCATTGATCCTGTAGCTCCTGTTACTGGGATTTAACTGTCTTGGGCATTCATGAATATTTTTTCTCCCTGAAGAAACTGTCATATGCTGGTATAATTAGGTTCTATGGCTAGATGTCCTGGGTTCCCCTGGCTCTGCCACCTGCTAACTTGGGCAAAGTTACTTCACCTCTCTGACACACAGTTTGCTCATCTGTAAAACTGAGTCATAATAATACCTTACGGGATTGATGTGGAAATAAATGAGCTAATTTGCACAGTGGTTAGCAAAATTCCTGAGATATTTTAATCGCTTCATAATATTTGCTGATGTTCTTTTTAATACTTTCTCTCCAGGGCTTCCACCACTGACTGATCTAGACACAAAGTAAGCCATTCAGAAATTGTTACTGATTAAAAAAAAAGTCTTCCTTATTTTATGAAGGTATTTAATGGATTTTGAGGATAGAGTTCATCTTCCAAATACATAAAGATAATCACATTTTTATTCTCTGAAATATTAACATGGAGCATTAAAATTCTAAGAAGATACATTGAGCAGAAGCAACAATTATTGAAATACTTTGTGGGGTGATTCAGCATGATTATTTTTTCGTGCAACCAAATAACCAGGTAGAAAATTAAAATTTTAATCAATGATCTAAATGTCCTTTTTCCTTTAGTTTTCAGCAAGACATTTGGGGTTACATAAAGATAGTCTCTTGGTGGGCAAGATCTTTATTTCTAAGATTTTTCCTAACTATTTTTCTCTCTTCCCATTCTCTCCTATTTCAGACTAAACTTCTTACATGTAAATGACTTTCCTATTTCATTTCATTCTCCCCATTTCAGACTAAGCTTCTTGTATGTAAATGACTTTCTACTTCGCGTGTAATTTGTTTGTTGGTTAACAGAAAGAATTGATCAAGTTAAGTCCAAGATTAATTGGTCAGACAAAATCAGTCTTTCTGATTTTCCTGAACTCAAAGCCTTGAGAGTCTGATTAGAGAGTTGTTTTAACAGAAGAGAAAGAGATTCACAGAGAATGACCTGATTTTGGTTTGTCCTTCCTTTTGGAAATGGTGTTAAATGAGCTGCATTCAGAGTTTTCCACCAAAGGTTTTATCCTTGTATGAAGTGTTCTCTCTTCCTCCCTCTATCTAGCTCTTCCCCTCCTTCCCTCCCTCTCTCTCTCCTTCCTCCTTCTCTCTACCACCACTGATTACTGAAAAGGTTTTTAAAAAGTTACATTCATCCAAAGTCTTCCTTATCATTCCCGGTTCCTTGGCTCCTGAAGTTTACTTGAGATAGTAAAATGAAATATTGGTTAACTTTGTGGCCTTGAGAAAAATATAAACTTTCCAAACCTCAGATATCTCAGTTATAAAATATAGATTATAATGTGATCTAATTTAGAGGGTCGGTATGATAAATAAATGAGATAGTTCAGCACATTGTCTGCCATGAAGAAGAAATGAATATATGTTAAATCAGTATTATTACAAGAAATTTGTAATAGTTCTGTAAGAACAGAGAGAGGGAGAGAATAGGCAAGGGAAAAATGTATGGATTTGAAACTTTATTTCCTTTTAAGTAAAGAAAAAGATAATTAAGGACTCATTCCAAAGAAATGACACTTAGTAGACCAGTGGTATAAGAGACTGAGAGTACATTCCTTCAATTGTCATTCACTTCTATATGCCACAAGTACGTAAGGAGTACCTACTATGTGCCATACATTATTTTAGATGTTGGCAAAATAACAATGCATGAAACCAACAATAAAAAGAACAAAGATTTAAATAAAGCCCTTAACTGTAAGAATTGTGAAGACAAACCAGGAAAATGTGATTATAGATTGAGTGGCCATGAGATGGTGTGGTCCAGGAAGCTCAAGGCTTGAAGGATGTGGCATCGTCAGCCATACAAAAACCAGGGCAGAGGCTCTTTTAGACAGAGGAAATAGCAAGTCAGCAGGACTTTATGCAGTAATGAGTTTGCTATGTTAACATGAAAGTGAGTGGGGCAGTATGGCTAGAGGCTTCCTCTTAGCAGGAGGAAGAATGGTGAAGCCACAGTCCATAGAAAGGTGGAGCCAGACCACACATAGCCTTAAAACCATGTTGAGGAGCTTGGTTTTAGTCTCAGTGTAACAGGAATGCTTTCAAGGTTTAAAATGGGTCAAGAACATAATATGCTTTGATTTTAAAACATTGGTTGCTGTGTGGAGAAGGAATTGTAGGGGAACAGGAGTAGGAGGCAGGGACACCAGTGGGAAGTTATCGTAGTTAATAGACAAGAGAAGACAGAGGCTTGAATTAGGGTGGCAGTCAAGATGATAGGAAAAAAAGAATGGATTTGGAATTAATTATTTTGGAGGTAGTTGATAGTATCGCTAATGAATTGGGTGAATTTACACGTGGTGCTCATGAGAAAAATGTGAGTGGCATAGGTGTGGTGAAGGACTGATTTGCTGTGTAGTCATATAGATGGCAAATAATTAGGATGAAACATTACCTCCCAACTCCATGCCAGTCAGAATTCATCTGAGTAGAAAGGCACAGCTAGCTGTGAACATCTTCTCCCACTTATTATACAGATAATCACTCAGTATCTGTTACTGTTGTGAACCAAGTGATGCATACTGGTCATACAGTAGCAAGCAAAATACACACTTCTGTTCCAATGAAACTTACAAACTAAAGGGAGTAGATGTACTATAAACAGTAAATACAAAACAGCAAACACCTATGTTTTGCTACTATGATACAAAAAGAAAGATCGATGTGTTAATAACTACTGGGTTGCTGCATTAGATGTTCAAGGGACCTTTATAGTGGGGCATTAGTTATGTTTGGGCAAGATTAACTTTGAATTGTGTATCATACTCTATGACTTGATGTCAAATAGGATATTAGACATCTGAGTCTGAAGTAACGGGAAGAGGACTGCATTAAAGGTAAAAATGGTAGTTACAGCCATGGGCCTGGATGATTATTAAGAGAAAAGAGTAGAAATTGAAAACAACAAGGACCCAGGACCATACTCTGAGACTCCTCCAACATTTATAGATTGGACTGATAAAGAACCAGTAAAGGGGATTGGAGCAGCCAGGGTTAGAAGTAAAAACGAGACTGTGGTGCTACTGAACGAATAAGCTGAACCCTCTCCCCCATCTCCTTTCCCTCTAGACCTCTGTCCTCAGGGGATTCCAGATACTGATGTCTTCTTTAATGCCTATAGTAGGAGCTTGGGTTAGGGCCCAGTGTGTTGACCACCCTCTCACTGATGTAGGGTGGTACTCTCTAGATCAGAATTCACCCAGCCCAAGTCATCTAGAGAAGTAATTGCTTTGCTGTTGGAGAAAGGACATAGCCCTGCATTGTGGGGGCACCAATATAAGTTATGATCTTCCTACTTTTAAGCCAGCAGGCAGCTAAATCAATGATGCACTCCAAGGCTGGCAGAGAAGTGTCCAATATGCAAACAATATCTAATTACTCTTGCCAGGCAACATAATGGCTCTTTTCTAGGGGAACACAAACAAGAGAAGGCTTCTGGGGACAATGCAGCTCTATCGAATCTAGCCAAACTTATAGTTTTGAACCAGCAGGCACAGATGTTACAAAAATAACATCAAATCAGAAAGATGGGTAGTGATAGGCAGAAGAAAAGGTGAACTCCTAGATCATATCATAGCAACAGAAAAAAACTTAAGGTTAGAGAATAAAAACATTCAATAACTCACATTAAGAATTTAATCAATGGATTTAAAAGCAAGCCGCTGTACTATAGAAGTAGAGAGGATTACTGAAGAAAACCAGATCAATAAATATTCAGATTGAAGCAATATGTAAAAAGGCTGGGAAATAAAAGCCTGAAAGATAAATGGGACATAGTGAAAAGGTATAACATAATTTTAATTGAAGTCCAAGAAGTATGAGAAAGAGGTAATGAGCAATATTGCTATTTGAGGAGATATTGACTGAGAGTTTTCTAAAATTGATGAAAGCCACTAAGCTATAGATTCAAAAAGTGCTATCAACCCTAATCAAGACAAACTATATTACCTAAAAGAAAAACAATTGGATGACTAAACTTTTAATGACATGATTGGAATGCTAAAGAAAATGAAGACATCTTTAAAACAGTGAAAAAGCTAAAGTTAATTGCCACTGTAGAATTCTTTATTTAATAAAAATCCTTTAAAATAAAGATATTTCCAAATTAAGATAAAGATATTTCCAAACGAATAAATCTGAGATAATTTATTACAGTCGTGCATTTTAAAGTACAGAAATTAGTGGCTAACGATGAAAAGTGTTGAATGTTGATGGAAAAAAAAGTAACAAAAATAAGTAACACCATGCAATATTTAAAATATAGAGCAAAAAACAAATTACAGAAGGAAAAAACTAAGGGGGTCAAAGTGACAAATTTCTTAACTTTAGGGAGAAGTAGTAAGGTGGCTAATGTAAATTAGACTACAATAATTAATAAAAATATGCTGTAATTTCTAGTGCAGCCATTATTTTTTAAGTGGTAAAATAATGGATAAGTAAAATTAAAGGGAAATATTTGAAAGTTAAAAATACATTACTACCTTAAAAGAAGGTAAAAAAAAATGGAGGGAAGAAGGAAGAATCTAGAACAAGTGGAAAAATTAGAATGTAAAAAATCATACTATAGTTACATTAATTGTAAATTGACCAAAAACTGAAAGGAGATTTTAAGATGGGATTGTCAAAACTATATTATAAATATCCATTAGAAAATTTCTCAACAAGCTACATTTAGAAGGGAACATGTTTAGCCCTAAATTTTTGTCAAAAATGTGAAAGCAGCCAGGCTCGGTGGCTCAGCCTGTAATCCCGCGCCTTTGGGAGGCTGAGGTGATTGAGTGGATTGCCAGAGCCCGCGGGTTCGAGACCCGCCTGGGCAGCGAGACCTCATCTCTACAATAAATCAAAAAATTAGCCGGGCGTGGTAGCACGCGTCTGTAATTCCGGCTACTTGGAAGGCTGAGGTGGAAGGATCGCCGGAGCCCAGCAGGTCGAGGCTGCGGTGGCCGGGAGCGGCCACTGCACTCCAGTCTGGGTGACAGAGACTCCAACTAAAAAAAAAAAAAAAATGTGAAAGCATTTGTAGACAAACTCTGAGAATAATTAGGTAATCTTGCAGAGTGTTTAGATACCTTGTCAACATGTAGAATGAATTTATATTTTCACATAAGAACAAATATTTGGAATTTTTGTTATACCATTTATAATAGCAGCAAAAACATCAAATACTTAGAAATAAATCTATGTAAAGATGTATACAACATCAACACCAAAAAAATGAAAAAGCTTTATTAATAGGAAGTAAAGAAGACTTAAATAATTAGAGGGATATATCGTGTTCACAAATTGGAGAACTCAGCATTATAAATTCCTTCCCAATTTTATCTACTGAGAAATACAATCTTAGTCAAAATTCCAGAATTGTTTTTATGGAAAATAAAAAACTGATTCTAAATTTATAAATAAATGTGAAGGGCAAAATACAGCCAACATATTTGAAAAAGAATAGAGGAATTAACCACTTATATTAGGCTGCTTGGGCTGCCATAACAATACTAGAGATCAGGTAGCTTAAACAACAGAAAATTATTTTCTCGTTGTTTTGGAGATGGGTTCAATAGCAAGGTGCCAGCGAGGTCAACTTCTGGTGAGGCCTCTCTTTTTGGTTTGCAGATAGTCACCTTCTTGCCGTGTCCTCAAACAGCATTTCCTCTATTTGTGCAAAATCTTGGTGTCATTTCCTTTTCTTGTAAGCATACCAATCCTATTGGATTAGGACTTCAACATTGTGACCTTAGTTAAATTTAATTGCCCCCTTAAATGCGTTATCTCCAAATACAGTCACATTATGAAGTTAGAGCAATTCAACATGTGAGTTTGCAGGGGGACACATTCACTACTTACTAAGATTTCTTGTAAAGCTTCAATAATCAAGACATTGAGTATTGGATACAGGATGAACAAATAAATCAGTGAACTATAATAGAACCCAAAGCAAGTCCACTTTTATATAGATTTCCAGTCTATGAAAAAGTGGCACTGCAAAGCAGTGGGAAAAAAAGTGATCTTTTAAATAAATGGTATTGCAAAAAACTGAAATATATTTTGGGAAACAATAAGTTTGATTCCTACCACACACATGTAAAGCAATTCCAGGTGAAATGTTGTTATACTATAAAACATGAAGTTTTCTAGAAGATAACATAAGAGATAATTTACAGCCTTGGGTAGGTGAAAACTTAAATTGGACATAAAAAGTGCTAATATCCATAAAAGAAAATACTAATAGATTGGACTGAAGTTAAATTCTTCTATTTATCAAAAAAAAAAAAAAAAAAAGATTAAGAGACTAAAAAGGCAAGCCATAGAATCAGAAAATATGTGAGCAAAGTAGGTAACAGACAACAGACTTAAAATCAGATGATAAAGAATTACAAATTCAAAGAATAGGCAAGAAACTTGACAGGCACTGCAGAAAAGAGAACACTGGTGTTAGGTGGTATCTCACTGTAGTTTTGATTTGCACTTCTCTGATGATTAGTGAGACTGAGTATTTTTCCATGTGCTTGTTGGTTGCTTATATGCCTTCTTTTTTTTTTTGAGTTGGAGTCTCACTCTGTCGCCCAGACTGGAGTGCAGTGGCCGCTCCCGGCCACTGCAGCCTCGATCTGCTGGGCTCCGGCGATCCTTCCGCCTCAGCCTTCCAAGTAGCTGGAATTACAGGCACGTGCTACCACGCCCGGCTAATTTTTTGATTTATTGTAGAGATGAGGTCTCGCTGCCCAGGCGGGTCTCGAACCCGCGGGCTCAGGCAATCCACTCTCCTCAGCCTCCCAAAGGCGTGGGATTACAGGCTGAGCCACCGAGCCTGGCTATATATCTTCTTTTGAGAAAGATTTATTCATATCCTTTGCCCACTTTTCACTGGGGTCATTTGTTTTTTGCCTTTCAATTTGTTTGAGTTCCTTGTAGATCCTGGATGTTAGGCCTTTGTCATATGCATAGCTTGCAAATATTTTTGCTGTGCAAAAACTTTTTAGCTTGATAAAGTCACATCTGTCAATCTTAACTTTTGTTGCATTTGAATTCAGTGCTTACTCTGATGTCCAAAAGTATATTCCCTAAGTTTTCTTCTAAGATTCTTATAGTTTGAGATTTTACATGTAAGTCCTTCATCAATTTTGAATTATTTTTTGTATATGGTGATAAGTAGGGGTCCAGTTTCATTCTTTTGCATGTGGCTAGCCAGTTTTCCCAGCATCATTTGCTAAATATGGTTTTCTTTTCCCTCTGTGTGTTATTAATGGCTTTGTCAAAGACACGTTGTTTGAGGGACCATGGATTTTTCTGGATTCTCTGTCCTGTTCCATTGGTCTATGTGTCTATTTCTGTCCCTGTACCATGCTGTCTTGTTTACTGTCACTTTATAATAAAGTTTAAAGTCTGAAATTGTGATGCCTCCAGCTTTGTTCCTTTTGCTGAGGATTTCTTTAGCTATTCATGCAGCTTTTTACTTTCGCATAAATTTCTGTATTGTCTTTTCCAAGTCTGTGAAAAATGATGTTGGTAATCTGATAGAGATTGCATTGAATCGGTAGATTGCCATGGATAGGATGGTCATCTTGATGATAATGATTCTTCAAATGCATGAGCATGGGATGTTTTTCCATTTGTTTGTATCATCCTTGATTTCTTTGAGTAGTGTTTTGTAGTTCTCATCGTAAAGAAATTCTTCATCTTTGTTTAGGTGTTTGCCAAGGTATTTCTCTTTTTGTGTGGCTATTGTGAATGGGATTGTGCTTTTTTATTTGGTTTTTAGTCTGCTTGTTGTTGGTGTATAGAAATGCAACTGTGTTTTGCACACTGGTTTTGTATCCCAAGACTTTACTATAGTCGTTTATCAGTGCAAGGAGGTTTTTTGACTGTATCTCTAAGGTTTTCTGAGTATAGAATTATATCATCTGCAAAGAGGGATCACTTAACTTCCTTTTTCCTATTTGAATACTTCTGATTTCTATCTCCTGCCTGATTGCTCTGGCTAGAACTTCCAGTACTATGTTGACTAGGAGGAGTGAGAGTGGACATCTTTGTCTTGTTCCAATGCTTTCAGCTTCTGCCCATTAAGCATGATGTTGGCTGCAGGTTTTTCTTAGATGGCTCTTATTGTTTTGAGAAATGTTCCTTCTATGCCTTGATGTTTGAGGGTTTTTATCAAGAAGGTACATTGTATTTTATCAAATGATTTTTCTGTCTAATGAAATAATCATATGGTTCTTGGTTTTATACCTGTTAATGTAATGGCTATAAGTGTAATGTAATGTTTATAGATTTACAAATGTTGAGGATTAACATGTGTCTTGGGGATGGTCTTCTCTTGTAATACCTTGCAGGGGTTCTCTAAGTCTCTTATGTTTGATGGTTGCCTCTCTAGTGAGATAGGGGAAATTTTCTTGGATGACCTCTTGGAAGGCTTATTCCAGCATGTTCTCAGTTTCTGCTTCTCTCTCAGGGATGCCAATCAACCATAGATTTGGTCACTTTGCATAACCAAGCACCTCTCTTAGGCTTTATTCATTCTTTTTGAGCCTTTTCTTCTTGTTTTTGTCAGACTGGTTAGTTCAATATTCTGATCTTCAATTTTAAAAATGTTGAACCAGCCCAGCATCCTGGGAATGAAGCTTACCTGGTCATGGTGGATGAGCCTTGAAATGTGTTGTTGGATATCATTTGCTAGAATCTTGTTGAAAATTTTTGCATCTATGTTCATCAGAGAAGTTGATCTGTGGTTCTTTTCCTTATGAGTCTTTACCAATTTGGGTTATCAGGATGATATTAACTTCATAGAGTAAGCTCGGGAGAATTCCTTCCTTCTAAATTGCCTGGAATACTTTCAACAGGATTGGCGAAGCTCTTCCTTGTATGTCTTATAGAATTCAGCTGAGATACCATCTGACAGTAGGAAGGTTTCTTATAACTGAGTTGATTTCTTGGGTTGTTATTGGTTAGGGTTTCGATTTCTTCCTGTTTCAACCTTGGGAGGTTGTGTGATGCCAAGAATTACTCCATTTCCTCTAGATTTTCTAGTTTATTTGTATACAGATGTTCATAGTAATTTCTGATAATCTTTTGAATTTCTTTTGGGTTGATTGCGACATTGCCTTTTTTTGTTTCTAATTGTGTTTATTCAGACTTTCTCACTCTTTTTTTAAGTCAATTTGCCAAGGGTTTGTCGATCTTATTTATCCTTTCAAAGAACTAGTTTTTTGTCTTGTTGATCCTTTCTATAATGTTTTTGGATTCTATTTCATGCAATTGTGACTTTATTTTAGTAATCTGGATTTTTCTGCTGAAATTAGAATTTAATTGGTTTTGCTTTTCATCTCCCTTAAATGTGATGTTAGCCTGTTTATTTGAGATCCCTCTACTTTCTTGATATGTGTGTTATGATATAAACTTCCCTTTGAGTACCACTCTCACGGTATCCCAGCGGTTTTGATATGTTGTGTATTTGTTTCTCATTTGTTTCCCATTTGTTTCCAGGAATCTTTTTATTTCTGTCTTGATTTCTCTGTTGACCCAAAAGTCATTCAGAAGCATGTTGCATAATTTCCATGTATTTGTGTGTTTTGGGGGGAGAGTTTCTGTTGGTATAGTATTTGTTTTTATTCCACTGTGGTCTGAGAAGATGCTTGGTATTATTTCAACCTTTTGAAATTTGTCCATGCTTGATTTATGTTCAAGAAGGTGATTAATATTAGCATATGCTTCATGTGCTGATGAGTAAAATGCATACTCTGTGGTTGTTGAGCAAAATGTTCTGTGGATATCTATTAAGTTCAATTGGTCGAGTGTTGAGATAAGGTTCCAGGTTTCCTTGTTGATCTTTGTCTCAGTGATCTAAGACTGTTAGCAGGGTATTAAAGTCTCCAGATATGATTGTATGGGTATCTATGGCCTCTCTTAGTTTAAGTAGCAATCGTTTTATAAATCCAGGTTCTCCTGTGTTGAGTGCATATGTATTTAAGATGTCTATATCTTGCTGGTGAATTGAACCTTTTACCATTAGGCAATGCACTTTTTAACTTTTATTGGTTTGAAGTCTGTTTTGTCTGATTTAACAATAGATACCCCTGCTCTTTTTTGTTTTCCATTTTCCTGGAAGATCTTTCTGCAGCCCCTTACTTTGAGCCTGTGGATGTCCTTTGCAGTGAGATGGGTTTCCTGGAGGCAGCAGCATGTTGGATCATGTTTCTTTATCCAGTTTTCTTCTCTGTGCCTTCTGAGTAGTGCATTCAGTTCATTCACATTTAAGGCAATTATTGATATGCAAGGGTTTATCCCTGTCAAACTGCTCTTAAGAGGTTGCTTTTCTTTTTTAAAAAATGTTTTGTGGTTGATCTGAATGATCTGTTAACTTTATGCTTGCTTGTGCTTTTGCTTTTCATTTCTGTGCTCAGAATTTTTTAAAGCATCTCTTCCTGAAGGGCTGGTGTGGAGGTGGCATATTCTCTTGGAGATTGGATGTCTGGGAAGTATTTTAATTCTCCTTTATTGATGAAGCTCAGCTTGTCAGGGTAGAAAATTCTTGGCTGAAATTGCTTTTCTTTAAGGACATTAAAAACGGGGCCCCTGTCTCTTCTGGCTTGTATGGTTTCTGCTGAGAAGTCTTCTGCAATTCTGATGGGTGGTCCTTGGTAGGTGATCTGTCCCTTCTCTCTAGCTGCCTTTAGGATTTTTTTCTTTCATGCTTACTTTGTGGATGGATGACTATGGTGTCTTGGGGATGGTCCACTCTTGTAGTTTTCCTCTCTAGTGAGATAGGGGAAATTTTCTTGGATGACCTCTTGGAAAGCTCATTCTAGGATGTTCTCAGTTTTCCCTTCTGTCTCAGGGATGTCAGTCAATGATAGATTTGAGACCTATGCCTAATTGAGACCCTCTCTTAGACTTTGCTCATTCTTTTTGAGCCTTTTCATCTTGCTTTTGTCAGACTGTCTTGTTTAATATTTTGATCCCCAAGCTCTTAGATTCTTTCCTCTGCCTGGTTAATTCTGCTACATAGGCCTGTCACTGTGCTTTTGAATTCCAAGAAGAAACTATTCATTTCCAGGGTTTAAGAGTGGACCTTTCTTATTTGTCAGCTAAACTTTTATTTCCTGCACTGTTTTTGTTGCCTGAGTGATTTTTGCTTCCAGCTTCTCATGGTTTTCCATGTCTATTTTGCCATCTGTAGTCTGAATTCTATGTCTGACATTAGGTCCAGGTCATTATGGATGGGTTCCATAGTTTGGGGTCTGGGAGGAGCTTTTGTGGTGGTGTCCCTTTAAGGCTTTGGGGATTGCCCGTATTTTTTCACTGATTCTTCCTCATCTGTGAGGATCAATGCTTCTCTTTTTATTATTATTATTTTTGTTGTTGCTGTTTGTAGTTAAACATAGTCTAGCTATATCCTCAGACCTTTTCTGTCTTTCAAAAGAGTTCCCACAGGGAGAAAGGGACCACAAGGACCACAGGTGGCTTCACTGTATCATCTCCAGCTCCACCTCTCCTGCTAGGCAGTGATCAGAACTCAAAGTGACTTTCCACAGCAAAGTTTTTCCCACAGCCTGGCATGCCAGACTGCTTTCTGATCCCCAGTTGTGAACTCTGTGGAGATCAGGAGGGGGGATAGACCTCCTGTGGCAGCACCACCAGAATAGTGGTGCCGTTCATTGCCCAGAAGCACTCCTGTGGGGAGACAGGTGCTACCAGTTGCTCCTCTTAACTCTTTCTCCTCCACTAAAGGCCAATCTGCTTTCTGAACTCAAAAGCATCATAATCTGCCAAAGCTTGCTCCAAACCAGCATATGCCATGGCAGGACCTGCCCCTGGGGCAAGTGAAACTGATAGGTGCTCTTTCCTGGTCTGAGAACAAGCCACCAAGTATTGTCCATGGGATATGAGTTATCAGGGATTGATTGGTCATAGGCTTTCAGAGCTTGAATTGATGCATTCCCAGCTCCACATGGGCTCTGATAGCATGCCACTGTGCTGTATCCAGTCTCCCTTTCATATGGGACTAGAAACCATGTGGCTGAGGACAGAGGAACCATCACAGATTGTGACAGTAACATTCACGCCTCTCACATATAAGGCAGGTGCCTGGCAAGGATGGGGACTCTTGGCTCCAAAGTTGGCCACCTGCTCTCTCTCCCTCTTACTCCCTATGTGTCCCAAGAGTCCTCTGTGGGATGTGGGGTGTGTCCTCCATCTCAGCCTGCTCAAGCCACAGGGGATCACTTGCTTCTGGGACTCTGCAAGAGAGGTGCTGTTCAGCTACTACTAGGTGGTCTTCCTGGATCCCAAAACTATTCAGTCAGTCCTTTTAAATGTACTGAGCCTTACTCTGTGGCCCAGTATATGATCTTTTTTAGTGAATATTCTATGTACACTTAAAAAGAATGTGTCATATTTTTCAATATCAATTAAGTGAAATTGGGTGGTAATGTTCTTTACATAATTATTGATTTTTATCCTACTTGTTCTACCAATCACTGAGAAAGGAATGTTAAAATTTCCAACTATAATTGTAGATTTGTCTCTCTCCTTTTGCTGCTGTTAATTTTTGAGTCACAATTTTTGAAGTTGTGTTATAGGGCTCATACACATTTAATATATTTCTTTCTGAAGTACAGACTCTTTTGTCAGGTGTTAGTCAGAGTTTTTCAGAGAAACAGAACCAATGGGAGATAGATAGATAGATAGAGAGATAGATAGATAGATAGATGATAGATAGATAGATAGATAAGAGGGGATTTATTAAGAAAATTGGCACATGCAATTACAGAGGTGGAGAAGTCCCATGATATGCAATTTGGAAAGTGAAGAAAGCCAATAGTGTGATTCAATCTGAGTCCAAAGGCCTGAGAACCAGGGCAGCCAGTGGTGGAACTTACAGTCAGAGGCCAATGGCCTGAGAACTGGAAAGCTGCTGGTATAAGTCCTGAAGTCTGAAGCCCAAGAACCTGTAGCACTCATGTTCAAAGGCAGGAGAAGATGGATGTCCCAATTCTCGAAGAGAAAGCAAATTTGTACTTCTGCCTTTTTGTTCTATCTGGGTCTTCCATAGATTGGAAGATGCCAGCCCACATTGGTGATGCTGGTCTTTTTTACTCAGTCTACTGATTCAAGTACTAATCTTTTCCAGAAACACCTTCATAGACATTCCCAGAAATAATGTTTTACCAGCTATCTGTGTATCCCTTAACTCAGTCAAGCTGACATAAAATTAGCTATCACAATTAATATGAAATGTCCCTTTTTTGGAGCTGGTAAGATAACTTGACCTGTAGTCTGCTTTATATGATGCTAAGATGGCCCTCTTGTGCTTGCTATTCTTATGACATATCTTCTTATATCCTTTTACTTTTTACCTATGCCTTTATATTTAAAGTATATTTTTTAGGCAGTATTTAGTTGGATCTTGCATTTTTATCCAATCTGTCAATCTGTGCTTTTTAATTGGTGTGCTCATTCCATTTTTAAATTTACCATCTTGCTATTTTTTTCTATTTATCCATCTGTTCTTTGTTCCTTGCTTCCTCTTTTTCTGACTTCATTCTTATTAACTTACTATTCTTAACATATTATCATCTTTATTGACTTCCTAGTTATACTTCTTTGTTTTATTTTTTAGTGGTTGCTCTAAGATTTATAATATGTGTCTTTAACTTACCACAGTCAAAATTCTATTCCACTTATCTATAATGTTTAAGACCATACAACAGTATACCTTTCCCTTTCTGACTTTTGCATTATTATTTCTATATGTGATCTATGTACACATATGTGTATAAATATGATAGATGTACATAGTATATAAAACAATTCATTGTTACTCTTTTTGGTTTAATCAATGACATTCTTTCAAAAAATTAAAAATGAGAAAATAGTCTTTTTTTATTGACATATATTTACTATTTCCAATTCTCTTCATTCCTGTATGTAGATCTGAATTCACATCCAAAATCTGATGAATGATGAGTTCTCTCAACTTATTTTCCCTTTTATGGAAAGTTTTTTTACTTTGCCTTCATTTTTTAATGAAGATATTTTTATTGCTTCTAGTACTCTAGACTAAGGGGTTTGTTTGTTTTTTGTAGTTGTTGTTTTTTTCACTTCAACACCTTGTAGACACACTTCCGTTATCTTTTGGTTTGCCTTGTTTGAGATGAGAAGTCAATGGTAAGTAATTCTCAAGTATATTCCCTGTTTGGAATGAATATTTCTTTTTCTGGCTGTTTTTAAGATTTTTATTTTTGTAACTGGTTTTCAGCAATTTTATTGTGATATGCCTTAGAAAAGTTTCCTTTGGACTTATCCTGAGTGAATTTTACTGAGCTTCTTGGCTTTCTGACTTTATCTCTTTATTACATTTGGAAAAAATTAGCTATCATTTCTATAATAACTCTTTCTACCCACTCCTTACTCTCCTTCTAGAACTCTAATTTCAGTATGTTCAATGACTTGATATTTTTCCACAGATTACTAAAGGTCTGTTTATTTACACTTTAGCAATTTTTCTGTGTTTTAGTTTGGATAGATTTATCTCCTTGTCCTTAATTTTATTATTTTAAAAATACTTTTTGTGTTTAATTTGCATTGACACTCACCTAATGAAATTTTCATTTCAAACTCTATATTTTTTGGCTCTAAAAGTTCCTTTAGGTACTTTTCACATATTTTATTTCTCTCTTCATTATGTTCATGTCTTCCTTGGTGGCCTTGAAAATATAATGCTTGGAAAATATAATACTTAGAACTATTTTTAGCATATTAATCTTCTTTATTGACTTCCTAGCTATACCTCTTTGTTTTATTTTTTTAGTGGTTGCTCTAAGCTTTATAATATGTGTCTTTAAGTTACCATAGTCTAAATATTATTCCACTTTTATGTGTAATGCATAAGACCATACAGCAGTATACTTTTTCCTTTCTGACTTTTTTCCTATTTGACTGATTTTTCTCTTGGTTGTGGTCAGCTTCTCACATCTAGTAATTTTATTTGATGTTGAGCAGTGTTCATGTTACGTTGTTGAATATCTAGGTTTTATTGTCTTCCTTTAAAAAATATTGGGCTTTATTCAGATAGCAGTTCACTTATTCACTGATAGTCATGGTCCTTTTAAGGCCTGTTTGCAAGCTTTGCTTAAGTGAGTGTAGATTAGCCATTACTCCATGGCTAATTTAATTCTGCTGCTAAGAAACAGCTTTCTCGGGTCTCTACTCAATGTCTCAAGCTGAAACTCTCACAATTTTGAGTAGTTCTCATAGTTGCTCAATTTATTACTCCCCAGTATTTTAGGCTCACTGGTAGTCGTTGTTCTTTTCTTTTCACCAAGCCTGTCGAGTCCTACATTGTGCATGTGCACCTTAATATTCAGTCAACGAATCAAAAGGATTTTTATTGCAGATTTTTTTTTATTTCACAACACCCTGAAAGTTTAGTTATGTAGCTCTTCTCCTAAAACACTTTCCTAAGCTTCAGTATTCATGGAATTTGATTGGTTTGAATTTTTTTTCTTTTTTCAGTTATGTACACAAATGCCTGAACTTTAAGACTACAACTAAGATTGACTAGGATCATCAGTACTGTATTTATTCAAACTCTTTCTCAGTTTTCTCCTCTCTAGTTATCTCCAAATGACAGTTGCATTAGACTTCCTGGAGTCTTCTCGTCTCCTCTACTAAGCAAGACTGTCATGTTTTTCTTCAGTGCCCCTTTCTTAGCCCAGGTTTCATCAAATGTCTCCAAACTGAAAAAGTAATTATAAGATTTTGCTTGTTTGCTTCCCTTCTCTCAAGGATTGCTAATCTGTGTTGTTTGACAGCCAAAAATAGAGATTTTCTCCCCTACATTATGTTCAGTTTTCTAGCTGTTTAAAGTGGAAGGGCTAGTCTGGTACTAGTTACCCCACCATGGTCAGAAACAAAAGTCAGAAATGTATTTTTTCAACTCCACTTCTATTAACATACACTACCAGTTTGGTGTGTCAAGGAAGTGCACAAGTTTTTCAGTAACTATAAGAATTAATGTCAATATAGCACATGGGATGTCACAACACCCTGAAAGTTTAGTTATGTAGCTCTTCTCCTAAAACACTTTCCTAAGCTTCAATATTCATAGAATTTGATTGGTTTGAATTTTTTTTCTTTTTTCAGTTATGTACACAAATGCCTGAACTTTAAGACTACAACTAGTATTGACTAGGATCATCAGTACTGTATTTATTCAAAGTAAAAAATGTATTAATACCAGATTCTGATCATCTGAGCTCTGAGATCTTTGAAGTATTTAGTATATCTTCTCTGTTCATCTCTAGCAAAACTTCATAAGCAGAATGATACAGTTTAGAAACTTCACAAGTAGTGTTGACTTATTTTCATCCTGCCTTCTATTTCTTCTTCCTTCCTGGTCTCCTTCTCTTTCCAAAGTCTCTTGTGATCACTTTGTCTCAACCTCTTTAATGCAACCCCCATATCTTTCATGATAATATGGCATTATCACAATTTTCTCATTCATTTATTCACCCAATATACATTTATAAATCATGTATGACTTTTTAGGCAGTTTAATAGATTATGGGAATTAAGTTGACACATTCCTTACCCTAGTGAAAATCAAAGATCGGATAAGAAGAGAATCATTGATGAAATCATTATATATGAATATATAATTATGAAATATGTGTGCTTTAAAGAAAAGGTACAAGGAGCTCAGAGGGTCTATCACTGGGGTGTCAGTTTTGGTTCTCAAAGATCAAATGCCAATATAGAATTAAAAACATTACAAGACTTATCAAGATAAATGCCAATGAAGAAAAAAAGAGACAGAAAACAGGAAATCGGACCTTGAACAATTATCATAATACTATAAGAAAGAGATTGGCAGTAGTGGGAAACTGCTGGGGGGCAGATGGGATTGGCGGGGTGGAAGGGGGTGAGATTGGCAGTAGTGGGAAACTGCCAGGAGAGGGAGGGGGCGCCCCTCATCAACAAGGGTACATGCATAATGAACATTTGTGTACCTAACCCTGAATTGTACCCCACATCTTGAAAATTAAAAATTAAAAAGAAAACAAGAGTGGGAGAGCTGTAGATAGTGATGCAAACTTGAACCCTTTCTAAGGAGAGAGTGAATGAAGGAATACTGAGTAGAAAGAGCATCAGACTTCATCATAGCGCTGAGAAAGTCTAGGCCAGGTTAATGAGATGCTTTAGAGCAAAGACTACCTTCTAGGGAAACTGTGGAAGAGGCATGGCCAGATCTAATACCCAAGCTGGGCTCAGTCACTCCTCACAGCAAGGAGATCTGAGCAGTGTATTCCCATAGCTGCCAGTCAGGATAATCAGAGCTAGCCTAGGCAGCTGAGAAGGGGTTCTCTAGAACATATTTAAAATTGTGTTTAAGTGACTACTTCAACATCTCTTCATGCCACAATGGAAAGACTAGTGAATCAGGTCACATAATTAGAAAATGTCTTAGACTAGTTGTTAAGACAAGAGCCACCTTTGTGTATTTTGGTAGTAGACCCTGGATTTAAAGCACCTCGTACTTTTAACCTATCTTCTTTCAAAGTAATGGGAAGGTAAAAAAGCAAAGTAAAAATATTTAGCCAGCATTAGCTCATACTTCACCAGATTTTATAGTTCCATCTTTCAGTCATTGTAAAAGCTAAAATCTTCCTTCTCTCTGACTTTCAGTTGACATTAATTTCAGGTTGGTGGTAGATACTTTATGCGTACTTTCCACTCCAAAATATTTTTAGGTACCTAACAAATTCAAGCATAATCTTATAAACTTTTCTCTTTTTTGTTGCTAGACCACTACCAAGTAATAATTTCTTTGGAATCTTTTCTATTTTAACTTGCTTTCCTTGACCTCAGCAGATCACAGTTGTGTCTTCAAACAGGTACTGTTTTGAATAGTTTTGATTGTTGAATAGCAGTTATTTAAATATTTATGGCCAATCTGTTCTAAAACAATGTTGAAAGCAGCAGTGCACAATTTAAAAAATACATAAAAATCAATGGGGCAAATGTATGTATCAGAAGATCTACATTTCTAACCAAATGCCGGGTTTTCCATTTACAATTTTTGCAAATGAAACACTTCAGGTAGTCATAAATATTGACCTCACTGAACCTTCCTTTGTGCATTATAATCTCGCAGTAATAAACAGAGAGCAGTATTTGATTTGAAGGCTGAACTGCACAAAGCAAGAACTCAATACTAATGCCTTTGATTACTCTAATTTTAACTGAGAAAGAGGGAGTTTTTTTTTGAGGTACATAAGAGATGTCTATTTATTTATTATTATTATTTTAATTATACAGATGTGGGGTACAATTCAGGGTTAGATATACAAACATTGATTATGTAGGTACCCTTGTTGATGAGGTGTACCCCTCCCTCCCCTGGCAGTTTCCCTCAAGTGCCAATCCCACCCCCCTCCCCTAACAGTTTCCCATGACTACCAAACACTTTCTTATAGTATTATAATTGTTCAAGGTCCGCTTAGGAGTGAGAATATATGGTACTCTGTTCTTTGTTTCTGTGATAAATCACTGAGTATGATCGACTCCAAATCCGTCCAAGTTGCTGCCAAGTTCACATATTTGTCCTCCTTTATGGCTGCTGATATTCTATTGTGTATATGTACCACATTTTCTTTATCCAGTCCAGCTTCAAAGGACAACATGGTTGGTTCCATGTTTTTGCTGTTGTGAATAGAGCTGCTACAAACATACCTGTGCAGGTACCTTTTTTGTAGAATGAGTTCCTCCTAGTATATTCCTAATAGGGGGATTGCTGGGTCATATGGAAGGTCAATTTCTAGTTCTTTGAGAAATCGCCACACTGTCTTCCAAAGAGGTTGCACTAGTTTGCATTCCCACCAGCACTGTAGAAGCGTTCCTTTTTTTCCACATCCTCACCAGCATCTATTTTTGTTTGTTTTATTAATGATGGCCATTCTTACTGGGGTTAGGTGGTATCTCAATGTGGTTTTGATTTGCATTTCTCTGATGATGAGTGAGGCTGAGCACTTTTTCCTGTGTCTGTTGGCTGCCCGTATATCTTCTTCTGAGAAGTGTCTATTCATGTCTGTTGCCTACTTTTTTAAGGGGCTGTTTGTTTTTTTCCTTTTGGCACGTTTGAGTTCCTTGTAGATCCTAGATGTTAGGCCTTTGTCAGATATACAGTAGCAAATATTTTTTCCCATTCTGTGGGCTGTCTCTCTGCTCTCTTGATGGTTTCTTTTGCTTTGCAGAAGCTCGTTAATTTAATGAGATCCCACTTGCCTATCTTATTTCTTAAGGTATTGGCTTTAGGGTTCCGAATAGGAATTGGTTGCCAGTTCCAACTTCCATAAGGGTGTCCCCTGCATTTTCTATGATTCTTATAGTTTAAGGTTTTATGTTTAGGTCTTTGATCCATTTCGAGTTAATTTTTGTGTATGGTGGTAGGTAGGGGTCCTGATTCAATCTTCTGCATGCGGTCAGCCAGTTTTCCCAGAACCATTTACTGAATAGGTTCTCTTCTCCCCAGTGGTTATTGTTGGAGGCTTTGTCAAAGATGAGTTGGTTGAGGAATTGAGACTTTGCTTCCGGAATCTCTATCCTGTTCCATTGGTCTATGTGCCTGTTCTTGTATCAATATCAGGCTGTTTTGATTACTGTAGCCTTATAGTAAAGTTTGAAATCTGATACCTCCTGCTTTGTTTCTTTTTTAAAATTTAATTAATTTATTTATTATAAAGTTGTGGGGTACAACAATGTTAGGTATACAAACATTGATCATGCAAGTACCTTTGTTGATGAGGTATGCCTCTCCCTCCCCTAGCAGTTTCCCTCAACTTTTGTTTCTGTCACCTTCTGTTTTGAGTGTGCCTAGTGGCGATCTTGACACATTTTCTCCACTGTAGCTGTACCTAGCCTTGTGTCTGACACCAGGAAGTCATCCCCAAATATTTGTGGTAGTCTGAAGCCAGCATGGAACACTGCCTAATTCAGTCACAAACCTAGTTCTCCTGCACGGAGTCCCATGTCAAAAGAATCTCATACAACACAAACTCATACTCTGTTTCAGTCCTCTCCAGGTCCCAGATATTTAGTTAGCTAAGCTGTGGTTTTTTTTCATGATTACTTCAACATTTACTGTAGTTCCTAGAATCTAGATATGTGAAGTTTCCTACTTAGAAGGAACTTTAGAAACAATATAATCCAGGAATGACAAATATATTTATTTTCTAAGCTCAATAATAAAAAGTGCTGTTTCCAAAAAAATGATGTCTTTTAAAGGGAGTGGGGACATGAATACTGGGTATTGACCCTTCCAAATGGAGTCCAACTATCTCTTTGACACATGGCCATCAATCTCAGCCTGAATACTTCCAAGACAGGAAAACACTGCCTTTCTAAATAGCTTGTGTCATCATGACTGGATGATCGAAAGTTGCTCCCAGCTGAAACCTGTCCTTCTGCAACTTCTATACTTTTATTTGAGTTCTACCATTTTAAGTCATGCAAAAAAAATCTATTCTTTGGTATTCTATATGATGGTACTTTATATATGTGAACACAGTTTTTCTGAGGTCTCCTTTCTTTTGATCAGCTTCCATCCTCTTCACACCTTTGACATTCTTTTCTATGATGCTCAAACTTTCTGACAGAAGTGTGGTGTGTGTGTGTGTGTGTGTGTGTGTGTGTGTGTGTGTGTGTGTGTGCAGCTGTTGCAACGTTAATATCAACAAGCTGGGGTCTATAGATTACTTCACAAAGCTGTGAAAACACGAGATGGAGCCGCTGGTTGTCAAAGCTTATTAACCTGCCCAGGATCTTTCAGATGGGTGGTTAAGTAGCCATCAGTGGGACGGTGCATTCCTCAAAGGGCTGCCGCTTCCAGGAATTTCTCCGGATTTAGTATGTGGCTTCTCTTCCTTTTTCTCTCTCTGTCTTTCCATCCTTTGTCCTACCTTTCCCCCACCTTTATTTTATTTTTCTTCAGTTTCAAGTCATCCTGAAATCTCTATGTCAGGAAAGGTTTCTCCATGAGCAAATAAGAAGACCTTTGCTCTGGCTCTTATCTTGTCTGACAGAGGTAA
>NW_007099380.1:410832-436080 GCF_000164805.1 Carlito syrichta | reverse complement strand
GTGTGTGTGTGTGTGTGTGTGTGTGTGTGTGTGTGTGTGTGTGTGTGACCTAGAATATAATTCATCTGGTCCTGGGAAATTCCCTATATGCAAAACTACATGGTACTGTCTTTATTATCTTCTAACTTCTCTTGCACTTCTGTCGCCTCTTGTAAAACATTGTCTCTATCAGTTTGAAGAGGCTTCTCATTGATAGGGTAGACAAGCAACAGATGCTGGCATCTTCTCTGTCAATGTTATTTATTAACATGACATCATCTTTTCCAAGCAGCAGGCTTAGTCCTATCTTGTTTTCCTTTTCACTCTAAACCTAATTCAAAATGCCTCTTGCCAAATCTAAGAAACATCTTTTGGTTCATATCTTACTTTACACTGCAGCTGCATTGGATACTGTTGATCAATCTCTTTTTCCTGAAATTATCTGCTCCCTTAGCTTCAACAAATTTATTTTCATTTAATTTTCCTCTTCTTCTCTGCATGTTCCTCTGTGGAATATGCTTCCTCTGTGGACTCCTCCTCTGCTCTAAATACCATATTCACCAGAATTCTGATCTCTACATAAACTTTATCTATGAGTAGCTTATGTACGTCCATGGTTTTAAACATTCTGTATTCTCAGGATGCTAAATCTTATCTCCAGCTCATATCCCTCCTTTCCTAAGGTTAAGACTCTGAGTTCTGCTGTTCCAGTATGACTAAAACTGAGCTTATTTTCTCCCTCTCACATGCCTGGCTGGTACTCTGATCCTTCTGACCGACCATGCATAGCACAGTGAGTAGCATCACCTTCTGTGCAGTCATCCAAGGAGAAACCCAGGGTCCCTCCTTCCTCCAGATGAGTCCTTGCACCAGTCTCCAAATACTGCTGATTCTCTTGCCTACGGTGCTTGACCTCACCCACTTTTCTCATTTAGACATTCCATTTCTCTAGCTTAGTTTTGCAATAGTATCCTGACCTGGTTTGTTTTGTTTTGCTGTCTTTATTCCTGTATTCCTCAGATCTAGCCTCTATCCAGCAGCCAGAGTAACCTATCCAAAACACAAATCTGATCTTGTCCCTTCTCCACTTAAATCCTCCAAGTTTCCCCTTTACCCATGAAAGAAAGCTCTAGAGCATTCTGTTGGGCATATTTCATAACCTGGCCCACAACTCTCTCCCCAGCTTAGTATTTCCCTCGTCTTACTCTGGAATAGAAGCTGTAATCATGCCTGAATGCTTGTGAAATTCAGAATACATCATGCTATTTCAGGCCTTCTTGCCTTTGATTGTGATGTGTTTTCTGCCTGGATAGAATGCCCACTCACTGATCTTCTTTCGACTAATTTTCACTTATCTCTGATAGTTTAGCTCAGCTGTCATCTCTTCTAGGAAGTAGTTCCCAAACAGCATGAAAGGCCTGAATATGCTGCCTCTGTGTTCCCCCAGCACCCTGAGCTGCTTCTGTTCCATCCTTTATGATGCATATTTTACAAAAGCAGTCTCCACCTTTTTGGCATCAGGGGCCAGTTTCCTGGAAGACAATTTTTCCATGGACCAGTGCAGGGGAGGTGGTTTCAAGATGATTCAAGAGCATTACATTTTTAAAAACTATTATTATTTTATTTTAGATTCAGGGTGTACCTATGCATATTCATTACATGGACATATTGTTTGGTGGTGGGGATTAAGTCTTAGTGGCCCGTTCCCCACAACACTGTACCCCGTAGGTAGTTTCTGAACCCTAAACCTCCTCTCCCCCCTTATTGGTGTCCCCAGTGTCTATTATTTCTGTCTTTGTGACCATTTAACTCTCATAATGAGTGAGAACATTTGCTTGGTTTTCTGTTTCTGAGTCAGGATGATAATCTCTAGCTCCATCCATGTTGCTGCAGAGGACAGTCTTTTTTATGCCTGTGTGGTGTTTCATGGTGTATATATACCACATTTTCATTATTCATTGATTGGTTGAGGGGCATTTGATTCCACATCTTTGTAATTGTGAATTGTGCTATGATGAGCATGTGGGCGCAGGTGTCTTTTTTATATAACAACCTCTGTTCCTTAAGGATTGCTGGAGCAAATGGTAGACCTACTTTTAGTTCTTTGTGTAATCTCCATACTCTCCATACTCAATAATCTCCAAGTGCATTATATTTATTGTGCATTTTATTTCTATTATTAATACATGGTAAATATAATGAAATAATTATACAATTCACATCACACAGAATCAGTGGGAGCCCTGAGCTTGTTTTACTGCAGCTAGATGGTCTCATCTGGAGGTGATGGGAAGCAGTGATACCCAAAGTGTGTTGCCTATGTTCAGTCTACTCCATAATCTCGTTTTGGTTGCTGTCACCACAGAAAACCCTGCTTCGCGAAGATAGAACGTTGGAAATAGAAGCAAGATTTTCAGTGCTTTTGTGGCAATTATGGGATATTCTGCCTTGATTTAATCCAGAATGCATAGAGATTTGAAGTTGTCTCAAACATACGTTTAAGGCCACCCTCATTTGCAGTCTCAAGCAGTTAATCCTCTTCTAGCTCCAACAAAGTCAATTCACCTGGCTTATTCACAAATAGGACGCAGATCCACTACTTCCCAGTTCAGGGTCATTTGTGGTTGGAAGTGATACTCAAACTCCTTTGAAAGCTGAGATAGGTGATCATGCGCCAGCTGGGAGAAATCTTTGCTAATGTTTGAAACATATCAAACATCCCAATGTCCACTTGTTGCCCCCATAGTTCCAGTTTGGCTTTGACTGTAGCCACTTTATCTGCTGACTTGAACACAGTTGTCATTCTTCCCTGAAGTGACATGTTGAATTCATGGAGCAAGTTGAATATGTCACACAAGTAAGCAAGTTTTGCAGCTGATTCTGTGTTACTGAAATGTGCTGCCAGTGGTGACTGTTTTTCTAGAAGAAATCTCTGGAGCAGCTCTCATAACACAAAACTCTGGCTAGTGATCTACCTTTAGAAAGTCATCTCACTCAGAGAGATGCATGAACAGACATGAGTTAAGGACATGTATTTAGTGTGACTGATAATTTTAATCTCATCCTGCAAAGTGTTGTTCAGTTCAGGTGGCATATTTTCAGCTAGCTGGCATTTCTCTATGGAGGACATAGTGCATAGGTTCACATTCAGAAGCAACCTTTTTGACCCAAGTAGTGAAAACAGAAATTCCTCCAGTCATGGCAGCTGGTCTGTCTGTGCAGATACCAACAGGAAAATGACCAATTCATTTTCCGGACATGTAATCATTCAAAGACTTGAACAGTTCTTCAGCTATGGTAATGGCTGGCAACAAAAGTGCACATAACATATCCTCGTGCACATAAAATATTTCACATAAAAACAAGCATTGTTGCTTTGTAGACTTGTCAATCTGGATTGTAATGCCGTGGTGGATAGACTTGTCAATCTGGATTGCATGCCATGGTGACTCATTAATCCTCTCTAACCATTGTGCTTCAATATCCTATGCTATTTCAACAATTCTTCCAGTTATGGTGCTAGCCAAAAGAGGAATGCATGCCACCTTTTGAACTGCAGCCTCTCCTAAGAGTTCATAGCAAAGGTTCTTAGCAGCAGGCAAGATCAGCTCTTCATTAAATAGTAAAGGGATTCTTATCATTAGCAATGCAGTTAGCTACTAAGAATGATGCTCTCAGTGCAGACACATTTGGTGAAGAGATGGGTTCTTTGTACTCACGGTTTTTTGGGGTTTTTTTGAAAACCTTGCTTTTTATTTCAGGGTACTTGATCTCCATGTGGCAAAGCAGTTTTGAAGGTTTCATAGCTTTGTTGGATAGCCAGTTGCCACATAATATACAAAGCAGGCTTGGAGAATGTGAATCACCTGTTGCAACAAGCCCATAATTTAAGTAGGGCTCTTGATATTTTCTTTTAAATGCAGTTTTCTTTTGTTTGAAGTCTTAGAGTCTTTTGCTGTCTCATTAGGGCTTTTCCTCTTTTCAAAGAAGCTCTCCTGTGAATTTGTTTTTTTACTCATTTTGGCTAGGGTTAACTTGTGACTGAGACAAGTGCACAGTGCAGGAAAGAGGTGTGGGCAGAAATGGTAAATAAAATAATGGGCGGGTCACGCATGAACTGAAATAAGTGTTGGATTCGGACTTAAAGCCTGCTACCAGGTGCAGCTGCACAATTGGACACATCAACTCCCTTGCCACTCACTGATGGGGTTTTGATATGAGTCTTGATATGAATACATCAATCTATTGATGTATTGTGGTCTCTGGGCAGTTAAATCTCACTGCTAATGTTAATCTGTATTTTCAGTCACTTCCCAGCACTAGCATCGCCACCTCAGATCATCATTAATATTAGATTCTCATAAGGAGCACACCATCTAGATCCCACAAGTTCAGTTCACAATAGGGTTCGCGCTCCGATGAGAATCTAATGCTATTGCTGATCCAATAGGAGGCAGAACTCAGGTAGTAATGCAAGTGATGGGGAGTGACTGTAAATACAAATGAAGCATCCCATGATCTCCCGCCACTCATCTCCTGCTGTGTGACCTGGTTCCTCATGGGCCACAGACTGGTGTGTGGCCTAGGGTTGGGGATCCTTGTTCTACAGGATTTCTGTATATGTGACTGTCTCCTCAATGGCAAGGACCATACCTTTTTAAACTCTATTTCTACTCTTTTATTTTCTTCCTTTCCCTTATGTTTTCTCAGGCTTATTTTAGAAAAGGTTTGGTTAATACTACTTTAACTAATGGAAAATATAATTTCAGAAACTGATGGTAGTGAGCTTCAAATTCTATGTTAACAGCATCTGAGAAGTAAAACAAAGTCATATAGGAATGGATTTACTTGCTAGAAAATGACTTCTCCCTGCCCCCAAAATGCAGTCATCTTTTTAGCATGTATCTTTGCTTTAACTTAGCAGATAGAGTCATGGTCTCAATTCTTAGATTTACTCAACAAATATTTACTAAGTATACAAATATTTACTGTGTGTAGAGGTGTGTCAGGCTTTATTTTTAAGAGACTTCCATTTAACTGGAAATAACCATAATTGTATTTCAAGGAAGAAATGATGATGTGTTAATAATGATAATAACTGACATTTGTTGAGTCAATCGAACAATTCCATGATCTCATTTAACCTCATAATCATACTGAAAGTAAGTTGCCAGCATTCCTATTTTATGTTGAGAAAACCAATACTCAGTGAGTTAAGAAGCACGCTCAAGATCATGCCCTATAGGTGTGTAAATGTCTGCTGAATCCTCTCTTCTGCTCTCTGCAGTTTAGTGATGTGTTCTGAGAGTCTGCCAGCAGTAAGACTCAAAGAAGGCAGAGACAGATGGCTTCCTGCTGGAGGAATCAGAGAAGGCTCCATGAAGGAGATGGCATTTGCTTTATGCATTGAAATATGAGTAAAATTTGGACTTTCAGAGAGGCAAATATAGACATGGAGGCGGGGAAGTGTATAGCACACAGTGCAAAGCCAGGAAGATGAGGTTGGATGAAGCAAAAGAATAGTGAGAAAGCACATTGAAGGGGCAGTAGGAGTTTCATGTAGGAGGTTCATGTCGTTCCAACTGAGCAATGTGAACTTCCTTCCGGAGTCATAAAAAGTCAATGGGAATTTTAGGACAGGGCAATGATATAAGAAGATTAATTCACCACAGTCTGTGAAATTGGAGAAAGGAAGGTCTGGAGAGGGCTTAATCATTCATTTAACCAACATTTATTAAGCACCTTCCATGTGTTAGACACCGTTTTATGTTCTGGGCAGCATCTGTGAACAAAACAGACAAAATTCCTGCCCTCATAGAGTTCTTCCAACTGGAGGACAATTGGCAAATTAACTACTATATTCAGGTTGAGTATCCTTATCCAAAATTTTGGGGACCAGAAGTGTTTCAGATTTTGGATTTTTTTTTTCCTGATTTTGGAATATTTGGATATACATGATGAGATGTCTTGGGGATGGGACCCAAATCTAAACATGAAATTTATTTATGTTTCACATGCACTTTAAACACATAGCCTGAAGGTGATTTTATGTAATATTTTAAACTTAGTTATATAGTTAGTTATAGTTTATTCATTAATATTATCTAGTTTGTTATATACATGATGGTATATATATGCTATGCTAGAGGGTGATTCTTTTAACAGACAAAAGTTAAGCCATAGAAAAAGAGGCAAAGGTGGGAGGGCACTTATATTAAACAGAACTAGAGGGAAGCTCTTACTGAGAAGGAGACGTGTCAGCAAAGACATGGAGTAGGTGAAAAGATGAGCCGTGTAAAGATGCGTATTAAGAGCATTCCAGGCACAAGGAAAAGCAGAAACCTAAGTCATGAGTGTGCCTGTCACATTTCAAGCACAACAAAGAAACCCAGTGGCTGGAGCAAATGAGGAAGGCAATAGTAGGAAAGGCATCCAGAGACCTGATGACAAGGATGCTGGCTTTTGCTCTGAGTGAAGTGGGCAGCCTTGGAGGGTTTTAAGTAGAGAAGTGACAAGGTCTGACTCCAGTTTCTGAAGGACAAACCTGGCTTCCATGTGGAGTGTATGAACGGGTCAAGAGCGATGGCAAGGAGTCTGGTCATGAGGACATTGATTTGTGGCGAATGGTGGCTCCATCCAAGATGCCAACTGTAGAGCTGATGGGTCATGGGCAGGTATGTAGACCAACTGGATGAAGAGTATGTGTAAGAGACACAGAGGAGTCTAGATGACTCCAAATAGTACATACTCTACAATGAATTGTTTGTTTTTATGTATTTCTGGGTTTGTGTTTGTGTATGTATGCTTTTTATATACTGCATGTACAGTCCTTTTATATCAAAAATTAGAATTTGCTTCTGACAGATAAATGAATGTCCTTATGAAGTATATGTTTGTGAATATGGACACATCACACTGCTCTTAAGACTTTTAACATTACAAAGTACTTTCTCATCTCATTTTATATTCAGAGTATCTCTGTGTTAGAATGATTATACTCAATATTTTTAAGATGAATGAATTATCTCCAGGTCCAATACCTTGAACCCAAAAATATATAAAAATGAACCTGAGAAACTTAGGAAATAATTGCTTCAACAATAATTTCGGGTAGTTGTTAAAATGGGAGGCATGTCTATATACATATATATGTGCCAAATATCTGAATATAACCTAAACTTTTGTGCCATGTTAAAATGAATTGAAAATGTATGAAGTAATATCTTTAGGTTTTTTTAGATATTCTAAAATATTTGGTGTAGTTTGCATGTCCTAAAAAATTTGCATGTCCAAAAAAAGTTCTTGAAGTTTTTCCATCAATCTAGATGTAAAAGTAGGATGTAGATACCTCTATCACCAATTTTAATTTTTCCTTCCCCGTCATCCTTCTCTTTTTCCCTTTAAAAGTGCTTGCAATGTGTCAAGTTCTAGATTAAGGATTAGAAATTCAAAGCAAATAGAATACATTATCTATCTTTAAGGAAAAACCTAAGAATCTAGCCCCTATCTTTTTTATGGGATTTGATGTGTCTTAAGAAAATATGTAGTCAAAAAGGAAGACAATTAAATGAAGGTGAAACTGAAAAATACAAAGTTAGAAAAATAGTATGAAACCAGGAATGGCATCAGTATGAAAATGTGCATCAAAACATTCTATGCAATGTTTACTTGTAACTATCTCCCCACTAGGGTAAAGGGGAAACAGGATAGATTAACTGTTATCAACAAGATGAAAGCTTACCATTTGCTTAGAAATAGTACAGCTTTTCCTGGTCATTGAAACAACTTCTTCAGTGGATAATAAAGGCACATGGCAGGTTTTCCTAAGAACTTTCTAAAAGTAACAGAGCAATCAGTTTTATGGGGATCATTTTAACGATATTTCAAAGTTCAGGTAGATTGCACACCATTAAGGCACAGATCAGTAAAGAGCTCCAAATGGTGTGATCCAAGGATGGCTCATAATATAATTCCCCATACTGATGCCTTTGATAAGAATTGAGCAGCAGAAAGATCAAACTTTCTGATCAGAACCTAGGGTTCTGTTATCTTGGTCATGATTAAAGTTTGACAATCTACCAATCAGCCACAAGAGTTGAGATCCTTCAATGGAGGATAAACGACCTACCAAGGATGGTATGTGGGCATAGAAAACCCTCAGGCTTCTGAGGTATGCTCTAATAAAGGCTGACTCCCCTTCAATGACCACAGGGATATGGGGGTTTGGGGAGGTGGAGAAGGCTTCTCAGAGGAGGCAACTCTTGAGCTAGCTCTCAAAGCATGCATAGGATTTTGAAATGGAGAAGCATGGGAGGCATCCCAGGTGGATAAACAGCTTGATCTGTGCAGGGAAGAATGGATTCACAGAGTATGTTGATGAACAGAGGAAAGTCCTGGCAGGTTAGGATAGATGGTAAACAGTGGCAGGCATGAAGAAAGACAGCAGATACACCAGAGTGAAGATATCTCAATAGACACTGTGGGGGCTGGGGCTTCCTCCCCTCCTCTGAACCTCTCCTTCACCTTCCATGGCTCTCTAAAGAAACTGGAGCCCTGATGGATCATCTGTAAATGGGGAGCACTCATTTACTACAAAATTTGACAGTTGGTCACTACATTTTCAGAAACCATGGCTTCCCTCTCAAGATCCAGCAAAGGCCATTCTTTTCTTCATGCAAATATTTGTGTCCCACATCGTAAATGGGAGTAATTCTTGGTCTTTGGGGATATCCTGGTCATTTATTTCATTTATGTTCAATAAATAATGAGTATTGATCCAAAGTGTTTTATTGCTTTTTCTAAAGACTTTCATTTAAGATGCTGCACTTCATTACACCATCCTTATAGACTGCCTCTCTGGAATAAATAAAACGCAAACCCACAGGGACCAATTGGAAAATGAAGAACAACAAGGAGCTGCATGACTTGATAAATAATAAGCAGCCTTGAAAAAAATTAATACTTTTATTAGGTTTCAAATATATCAGGGTGAACCTAATCAGAAAGGAAAATCCTCAAGAGATGTTTAAGTAAAGGGACATTTGCAACCGCTAAAGTGTCAGCCCCCACTGTATGCCTTATGGGTGTTAGCTTAATCAATGACTGCAGACCTGTGCAATCAGAAAGTCCTATCTTGACTTCACCAGTAAAGAAAAACAAAGGTCCAGGGAGATATTGCAACATCCCTAAGGCTATACTGCTAATGAGCAGAGTACATTTCCACAGGTGTGAAAAAGGGAGCATGGCCAGGAGTGTTTCCTCTCCACCACTGTCCCTACTGCCTCCCTGCTTAATGAAGTGTTAAACCTTGGGAGCCCTTGGAGATCATCTAGTTCAGCGGTGTATGAGGTCTGTGGCCCACAGTAATTAGAATCAAGTGAATGAGACATTCATTTTAGGTGTAAAATTTGAAGGGGTGCCCAAAAGCTCAGTAATCAAGATAAACAATATTTTAAGGCAAAAAATATTTGAAATAATAAAAAAGTAATGCAAAAGTTTATGATTGATGAAATATCAAAATGTAAATTAAAAACCAGGATCATTATCCTAAATAAAGAATAGCTTCCTCCTGGCTTCCTTTTCTCGGTTAAAGGCACCATTATCCCAGGCTTTGTGCCTAAATAAGCAGCACCCATTGCACCTGGGAGTGTTTTCAGAATGCAGATATCCAGGACCTATCTCAGACCTTATCAATCAGAGGCTGAAGTTTGGCCCAGCAATCTGCATTTGAATCGGGCTTCCAGGTGATGCTGATAGAACTTGAAGTTTGACAACTGTCAGTCTAGTTTGATGTCTTCACTTGACAGATGGGGAAGGGATGCTTTATTGGCTCGGTTTAGGAATTCGCAGAGAGTATGGGGTCCTTTCTATTTTACTGCACACTCCCCTATTTCATTGGTCGAGTGTGGTTGACTATTTCCTAGTCTGTTCTGTGCCATATTTGTCAGGATTTCTTGGGGATCCATTTCTTTCTGGGAGATGAATCATTTTGCTTCTGAAGATAATGGTATTCTCTTTTTATGGTGGCATACAATCAAATACAGAAGGAAGCATATAAGGGCCTCTGAGAGGACTGCTTACAGCAGTGGTTCCAACCTTGGTGGTGGGTTAAAATCATTTGAGAAGTTTTGGAAAAGGACCAATGCCCAAGACCTCACTCCAAGTACATCAGAATCACTGGGGATGGGGCTTGAGTAGTGGTATTTTATTTTATTTTATTTATTTTTATTTTTATTTTTGAGTTGGAGTCTCACTCTGTCACCCAGACTGGAGTACAGTGGCCGCTCCCGGCCACCACAGCCTCGACCTGCTGGGCTCCGGCGATCCTTCCGCCTCAGCCTTCCGAGTAGCCGGAATTACAGGCATGCGCTACCACGCCCGGCTGATTTTTTGATTTATTGTAGAGATGAGGTCTCGCCTGCCCAGGCGGGTCTTGAACCCGCGGGCTCAGGCAGTCCACTCACCTCAGCCTTCCAAAGTATGGGATTACAGGCTGAGCCACCGAGCCCGGCTAGGTATTTTATTTTTTAACTCCTGGTGAACGTAATGTGCATCCAGAGCTGAGAACCACTGGGATGGCAAATACAGGAGGACTCAGACCTGGTGTAATGCAACGTCTACTGTAACTGTCCATGCGTTGTAAACCAGGCATCAGCCCATTACCTTCATTGTTTCCATCCTCTATACTTTGCATTTATTTGTGTGACCATTTTATCAATATATTTATCCTGTGGTGGAACTTGTGATGGCAGGGGCCTCGTCTTCCTTTGCTTATCACTGAGGCCTCAGCAGCAAGCTAGTTCTTAAACACAGTCGGTGTTTAATAAGCATTTGCTCAAAGAATGAATGAATGAGGGCCCAGAGACTATGCCAGCCAAATAAACAATTGGAGCACACAGGACAGATCTCATAAGCAGAGACTGACTTTTTCATCCAGGTTTTGATGCTTTTTAGCCCTGTTACCTCTGCAGAGGCCTCTTACGTCTTGCACTTCAGTCTTTTTAGGCATGGAATCAGTGGTTTTTAAACTAGGCTTTGCTGAATCCCTCAAAAACCGTGAATCATGAGGGACTCAAAGGAAGGGATGAAGAGGCGAGCAAAATGAAATCACTTTTATCTCTTTCTGGGTGATACTGATTTTGAAGCAAGAGTTTAGTTTCTAAGACAAAAATAGTTCCAAAACCCCTGGACCAGAAGTTGCCTAAAACCCCTCCTGGCTAAGCATTTCTGTGATGCTGGATGTGTTCCAGAGGAGACTCAACTCACAGAGTTCTAAGGAGACTGAACAGCTGGCAAGCCAGGTTTCTGCTTTTCTAGAAGACTGCAAATGTGCTCACAAGTACAGGTGGGCTTTTCTTTTTAGGAAAAGCCTTGTAGCAATGAAGTCCGCTCTGAAGTCACATCTGCCCAAGCAGAACAGACAAGACTGAGTCATCCTGCTTGCTAGGCTGGCAACTCCATGGGCCTCCCGACTGTCAGGCTCAGCCAAGGGTTGTTACTAAAAGCATATCCCTGGGCAGGTTGTCCAGTCTCCCAGCTGCAGATGACTCAGTGCCTGCATTTTCACGGTGCTGCTCTTTCAGGGTCCCTCCCAGTAAAGTTTCTTTCCCTTCTCCCATCATTAAGTTGCAGGGAAAAACAATCACAACAAAAGCACATTTTCTTTTTGTGTCAATTAAAACTGTCCCAGAAATATGACAGGCCCCTGAGGGCTTTGCATGGGTCTGCAAGGTGAAGGGCAAAAGAAGCTGTTTCCTGCCGGAATGGCCCTGGCCCAGAGTCCCCTGCACTGTCGCAGAGCCCTCCCTGTATCCCTAGAGTAAAACCAAAAGATCTGTTCTACATTTGGGATTTCAATTTAGATTTCATTTAAATCAAAGTTTACATCGCCTTCCAAAAGAGGAAGAGTAGGTCTTAGAACTCATGCACTTAGATGATACAAATAAAAATGCAGCACTTCTACTTGTGTTAATTACCTGATTTTTTTTCTAGGTAAGGCTCCTGGGTAATTTCTTTCTTCATTAGTCCAGAGAGATGTTGCTAGATTTCATGAAAACATCTATTTTATTCACAAAAATTAAATTCCGTCCATTCTAAAAACGTTACCACATTTTATCACTGAGTCTGCTTTCAGCTCAAAATAATACATTCAAGCGTTTTTAGAAGTAGTAATGCATTTTTCTTTTGATTGCTCCATCTTTCAACTTTCTCAGCATTCTCAACTGTGAGTATGCATCAAAATCACTGTAGGGCTTGTTAAACATGGGAGAGCTGGCCACACCTCCAGAGTTTCTAGCTCAGTGGGCCTGGGCGGGTACAGGACATGGAGTTGTCAGGAATGTGTCAGGAACAAGTGAAAGGCCAGTGCATGGTGCCATAATTGCCCCGTCACTCTGATGCCCACAGCCTCTCTAGAAGGCTGACTGCCCTAAGCAGATGGGAAGGTTGGAGGCCCTCTCTCCCACCGAGTCATCTGCAGCTGCGAACTTGGTGCTTTCCGAGGAGTCAGACTAGAGAGGATAAGCAGAAGGGCTCTGAAAAATCAGAAGAGCTTTTCTGAACCAAGTTGCCCTCTTCCTCACCAGACCCACCTCCATGGCAGCTCCCTGAAACTCCACCATTGTTGCTGCTGAGCTGCTATACCTTGTTTAAATTTTTACCAAGACCAGGTGGGAAGATGGGCCACTCTGAAAGTTGAACAACCAAATGTGTTTTGTCCTGGCAGAAGAAGTACACTGAAAAAGTCTAACACAGCAATCTTGTGTTTTGGTCTTCTAATTTTCAAAGGTGGTAATGAAAGGTCAAGTAGGTTAATGATTCTTCCCAAGGTCAGAAAGCCGGTCTGCCTGAAGTGCATGTGGGAAAGGGTGGGTGCAGGGGCATGCCAAAACAGGGAAGGCCTGGAGGGAGAGGAAGTCTGGGATCCAGGAGGACTCAGGAGCAGGAGGCCTTGTGGGAGGATAAGTGAGGAGGTGGAGACGGTGGAATGGACAGTGCATGCCTTCTGCGCTCCCTCTGTTAAGAATACCATCTACTTGGCCCCAAACTTTAATCTTGGGGCTGCCTTCCACTTGTTTCTCAACGTCTCACCCAGTTCCCACAGCAACTCATCAGCAGTTTCCCCCTTCCCTTTACCCCACCACTGCTGAATCCAGACCTTCTTTGTCACAGTCGCTGTGGCCTCCTAATTCATCTTTCTGTCCCACCTTAGTCTTCCACGCAGCCACCATGGTCAAACCACGTTCCTATGTAGGGGTCTCCAGGGGCTGTCCAGTTCCAGCAGGATAGCCATCCCATCTTCCCAGTATGGTGCCCAAGTTGCCCGTCTCCCAAATCCAGTTTGCTTTTCCATCTCTAGTTTCCTGCGTATCCTTCCCTTCAAGCTAGATCCTAGACACATGACACAACTTAGCTGTTCCTGAGCATACCCTATATGTTTACACTATTTTTGCTGAAACTACACCCCATGCCCACCTCCTCTTAAAATCAAAATTCTCCCTGCCACTTAAGACCAAGCCCAAACTCTCCTCTGGGAAGGCTTCTCCCAGTCTACCAGCTAGAACTGATTTTTCTTCTCTTTGATGACCTTAGCTCATTTCTATGTGTGACTCTGTCACAGGCCCAGCTTGGTTAATGACCACATGAGAATGTGCTCATGAGCACACCTATGCACACATCCTGCTTTCCCTGGCTCTGAAGAATAACTAGCGGCAAGAGAGAGTGTGGATCCTAATTCCAGGATTCCAGTTACTTCAGTCCAAGCCCTCACCAAAATTTTCATAGAGTGTTTTCACTGTTTTGTCATGATCTAAGAGTTGAGATTTGAACCCTGCCTCCAAACAAATGGAAGCATGGCACATAGTTCATAATTTATGATTTTAAGAATTGAGGGAAGGTCTCGCATATCCAACAGTTGCAAATTATTTCTTCAACCGGTAGAACATCCAGAAGGGGAAGCCTGGCTCCCCTGTGTCCTGCCCACCTTGTGTTTTGCACACAGCTCCTGGCATTTCCCCTGGTCTGGCCCTTTGTCCCATCATCTTGGGAATGTTCTGTCTCCTCTGTCTTCTAGAGCTCACAGTACTGCTCACTAGAATAGAAACTGTACAGAATTTTCCTCTGAGTCCTCAAAAGGCCATCCTGGCACACCATAGCTATGCAGGGAATTTGGTGTTGAACTTGCGGGAAGGCAGGCAGGTGGATATCAAAGGCAACCTTGAGTTCTCTTTCACTTTTTGGCAGAGTTCCACTATCTGTTCCGTGAACGTGGATGTGTCTGTGCCATTTCTGAACTCAAACCTGCACATTTAGCCATAGAGAATCAGTTCTCAAAAGGCAGAACCTGTCAGTGGTCACACCCCTAATTACAATATCCACTTCCCTGTGGTCCTGGCCTTTTTCTATATACAGATCATTTGTTCCTCCACTCAACAAAAATGATTGACTATTTTTTTTTTTTTTTGCATTGGAGTCCAGGCAGGAGTGCAGTGGCACACTCACAGCCACCCTAGCATCACCCTGCTAGACTTTAGCGATCCTTCTGCCTCAGCCTTCCGAGTAGCTGAAACTACAGGTGCATGCTACCACCCCTGGCAAATTTTTGATTTATTGTAGAGATGAGGCCTTGCCAAGTTGCCTGGGCTGGTCTCGAACCCATGGGCTCAGGCAGTCCATTCACCTCGGCCTCCCAAAGTGCTGGATTTACAGGCTGAGCCAATGAGCCCGGCGAACATAATTGACTATTTCTATATGCCAGAAACTGGGCAGGTACTGACAACGAAAAGGCAGGCACTGCTCGTGTTTAATCCTAATATGGATGCTGATCACTGAGGAAACATAGAACTGGAAGGAAAACCCATTGTGAAGATTCAGGAATATACCTGAACAGGTGACATGTCACATGAAACATGAAGGATGTGTATGAGACACCCAGACGAAGATGGAGGAAAGAGTATTCTGTGCAGAGAGTATTTCTGTGGAAACCTCAGAGGCAAGATAGTGTGGCTTCATCACTGCAATACCACTGCCCCCAGTGAGTCTCTTCTGGCTCCCCCCAAATCTTGGGATGGGGCTCCTTCTACATATGTCCAGGATTCCACACTTCCATCACAGTAGCACTTACCACCCTGCATTGTGATTGCCTGTTTACTAGTTGGTCTTCCCAATTAAAAAAAAATCCACAATAGTAAAATCCACAAGTTCAGGACTTATGTCTCTCTTGCCCAGCTCTGCATCTCATGCTACGGGCACAGTGCTGGGCACATGATCTACTGAAGGTAGTGCCCTCCACACAGGTTCACTATTCACCCACACATGCCTGGTGCCAAATGTCAGAGAGAGCCTCGGGCACCAGGGAATCAGCACTCCAAGGAGTCCTCACCAAGGACTGCGAGTGTTAGTGAATAAACACCACGGTAGCTCTCATGCCCCTGAAGTGGGATAATACTGATTATGTGTTCTATAGGGGGCTGAAGCTCCCTCCAGTGACACCCAGCACTAAATTACTTAAAAATGTGTCATCCCGGGCAGCTTTCCATCCTTTCTCACTTTCCTGTTCCTCTGCCAAGATTCCTACCAATATCACCTCCCAAAAAACCAGATCCTTGATCAGAGTTGGCTTCTGGGGGAACCCAAGCTAAGATAGTTTTGCCAAACACGTGTTGAAAGACTGAGTTCCCTCCTGACTCAGCTACTTACTTGCTCAGTTAGGCTGGTTATTACCTCTGAGTCCTTACACTTGTCCCCATTCCCCTGCGAAATGCCCTCCCTACCTCACCAGGTTGTTGTGTGGTTTTAGCAATAAGTGGCAGACGAAAAGACTGCTCGAGCTGCCCAGAGTTGTTGAGATGGACCATTGCCCTGTCACATGCCCATCTGGCCAGCTGGGGCATAGCAGAGAAGGAGCCAAATGGCTGGAAGAGATTTTTTGACTGTCTGTCTTGACCTTAAGAACCCACAACCTGCTCAGCTATTTCTGAAGTGAGCCCATACCCTGGGGGAAAACACAGAGCTTTTAATGAGAAGTAGCTGTCTGCAGGTCACACACAGCTCTGGGGTCTGTTCCTGCCTCCTGGCTTAAACTGAAGCTCTGGAGTTTTAGGGAACAGCTATTAACCCTTCCACTGTCCTAATCTAGTTCATATGTGACTTACATTCATAAAATCTATGCTGGCTATTTCAAGTTAATGTACAATGACAGTGATGATAGTTATGATGACGATGATGATGACAGCAAGTGTTCTTTATTGAGCCCCCGCTATGAGCTAGGAGCTTTGTATATACTATCTAAAGTCTCCAGACATCTTGTAAGGCTGTTATATTATTATCCTAATTTTTACAAACAAGAAAGCAGAGGCTTGGCGAGAGTAAACTTCTGCTCAAGATCACAGTAGCATCACGTAGAGTCAAACTGATGTTCTAAAACTCATACGGTATATTCCTTATTCAATTTTCCATCACAAAAATGAGGAACTAAGATGTTCACTGAGGACAGAGCTGCTTCATCTTTTCTTGGTCTTACCTCAAAGTGACATATTACCTACCACGGCACCTGTGCCAGCAAAGGCCAGGTGGAGACCCTAGTCTTCCACCCTTAAAAGTCTGCAGTGACATATCTCAATATCCCCCCAAGATGAGGTAAGAAGTAGGGACCAGGATTTTATCCCACTATCTTGTAATAAGAGTCCCCTGCCCTGAAGTGACAGTGGAAACCCCGTGAGGAACCTGGGTTTTCACCCTTACCTGGTGGTGGTGAGGAAATCCTGCACCTTCCTGTTAGAGATACGCACCAGGAGGCCTGATGAAGCGTCAGAACTTTTACTACCACCCGGCAGAAACAAGACTTCCCTCAACATGATGTCACTAAAGGCCATGTGAGAAGCAGTAACAAGGAACTCGTGCTCCTCCCATCCCCCAAAAAAGTATGTGAATGACTTTTCATCAGAAATCATGGGAACCAGAAGGAAGTGGCTCAACATTGTTTCAAGTGTTAATAAAGAAAAATTTCTAATCTGCAATCTGACATGCAGTGGAAATATCCTTTAAAAAATAAAGGGACTATCTAGCTTTCCCAACATCATTTTTTGAAGAGATTATCCTTTTTCCATTGTATATTCTTGGCACTTTTGTCAAAAAATCGATTGGTTGAACATGAACAGATTTATTTATAGGCTCTCTATTCTGTTTCATTGGTCTGGTATCTGTTTTTATGCCAGTATCATGCTGTTTTAAGTACTGTAACTTTGAGTAATTAGTTTGAAATGAGGTTGTGTGATGACTTCAGGTTTGTTCTTTATGCTCAAAATTTTCATGGATTCTTTTGTGGTTCCATATGAATTTTAGGATTGTTCTATTTCTCTGAAAAATGGCATTGGAATTTTGATACAGAGTGCATGGAATCTAGATTACTTTGAGATATATGAACATTTTAACAATATTAATACTTCCAACTCATGAACATGGAGTATGTTTCCATTCATGTCTGTCTTCTTCAATTTATTTTATCAACATTTCATGGATTTCATATTTTCATAGTGTGCTCATCTTGTATCACCTTAGTTAAATTTATTTCTAAGTCTTTTATTTCATTTTTGTAGCTATTATAAAATGAAATTGTTCTCCTGATTTCTTTTTTATCAGTTAATTTTTAAATTTGTAAATGATGCATAATAATTGTACATATTTAGAATACAATTTGATATTTCAATGCATGTATACATTGAACAGTAATCAAATTGGGGTAAAGTACCATATCCATTACTTTAAACATTTTATTATTTCTTGTGGTAACAGCATTCAAAATCTTCTCTTCTAGGTATCTTGAAATATACATTGCACTGTTTCTTGCTGTAGTCACCTTACTATGTAATAGATCATCAGAATTTATTCTCTCTAACTATAATGTTGTGCCCATGGACTCCCGATTGCCTCCACTCCCCTCCCATCTCCACCTTTTAGTAACCGCTAGTCTATATTCTACTCCTATAAAATCAACATTTTTGGATTCTACACGTAAATGAGATCGTGCAGTGTCTGTTTTTCTGTGTCTGACTTATTTCACTTGACAAAATGTGTATCCATATTGCTGCAAATGACAGGATTTCATTGAATTGATGGCCGCATAGTATTCCATCTTGTATATATGTGTGCACTTGTATGTGTGTATCACATTTTGTTTACCCATTCATCTGTAGAGTGGCATGTGGGTTGATTCCACATCTTGGCTATTGTGAATAATGTTGCAATAAGCATGAAAGTGCAGAAGACTCTAACATACTGATTTCATTTCCTTTAGCTATATTGCTGGATCATGTGGTAGCTCTGTTTTTAATTTTTTCCGTCTTCCATAATAACTGTACCAACTTACATTCTCGCCAGGATTGTACAGGATTTTCCTTTATATGCACCCTTACCAGAACTTATAAAAATCTTTTTAAAAGAGCCATTCTAACTGTGTTGAGATAATATCTCATTAAGAATTCTTAATTTTAGTGATGTTCAAGATTTTTTCACACATCTGTTGGCCACTTATATGTCTTATTTTGAGAAATGTCTGTTCAAGTCTTTTCCTCATTTTAAAATCTGATTATTTATATTTTTCTATTGAGTTGAGTTCATCATATATTCTGAATAATAACCCCTTGTCACAGGCAAAATTTGCGAATACTTTCTCCCATTTTGAAGGTTATTGCTTCACTCTGTTGCTTGTTTCCTTAGCTGTGTAGAAGCTTTTTAGTTTGATACAATCCCACTTGTCTATTTTTGCTTTTGTTGCCAGTGCTGTTGAGGTCTTATTTTGAAAATCCTTGCCCAGTCCAATATCTACAAGACCATTTCCTCTATATTTTTTCTAGTAGATTCATGGTTTCTAGTCTTAAATCTAGGTCTTTAATTCATTTAATGTTGATTTTTGTTTACAGTCAAAGATAGGTATCTAGTTTCATTCTTCTGCATATGGCTACCCAGTTTCCCCCGCATCATTTATTGAAGAGACTTTCCCTGTGAGTGTTCTTGGCACCTTTGTTAAAAATTAGTTTGCAATAAGTGCATACATTTATTTCGGGTTCTCTCGTCAATTCCATTGGCCTGTGTGTATGTTTTTCTGCCATGCTTCTTTGATACTATAGCTCTGTAGTATATTTTGAATCAGATAGTCTGATACTTTCTGCTTTATTCTTTCCACTCAAGATTTTTTTGGCTATCTGAGGTCTTTTGCATTTTCATGTGAATCTGTGCTTTTCTATTTCTTCTTCTTCTTCTTCTTTTTTTGAGTTGGAGTCTCACTCTGTCGCCCAGACTGGAGTGCAGCGGCATGCTCCCGGCCACTGCAGCTTCGATGTGCTGGGCTCCAGCCATTCTTCTGCCTCAGCCGTCCAAGTAGCTGGAACTATAGATGCGCAGTGCCACGCCCAGCTAATTTTTGATTTATTGTAGAGATGAGGTCTCGCCAAGTTGCCCAGGTGGGTCTTGAACCCACGGGCTCAGGCAATCCACTCAGCACAGCCTCCCAAAGTGCGGGATTATAGGCTGAGCCACTAAGCCCGGCTGCTCTTCTATTTCTAAGAAGAATGCCATTGATATTTTGACAGGGAGTACACTGAATCTGAAGCTCCCGTTGGGTAATATGGACATTTTAACAGTAATATTTTTTCCAATTCATAAACACAGGTTATCTTTCCATTTATTTGTGTTTTTTTCAATGTCTTTCATCAATGTTTTATTGTTTTTATTATAGAGATTTTCACTTCCTTGGTTATGAGTTCTAGGTTATTCTTGTAGCTATTATAAATGGAATGCTTTTTAGAATTCTTTTTCAAATAGTTCACTGTGGCATATATATTTATTACTAAATTTTGTATGTTGATTTTGTTTTCTTCAACTTTACTAAATTCATTTATTATTCCTAGCAGGTTTTTGGGGGAGTCTGTAGGATTTCTTATGTACATATATGATCAGTTTGACTTTCTCCTTTTTAATATAGATGCCCTTTATTTTTTTTCTCTTGCCCAATTGCTTCGGATAGAACTTCCAGTACTATGTTGAATAAAAGTGGTGAAATTGGGCATTCCTGTCTTGTCCCAGATCTTAGAGAAAAATTTTCAACTTTAACCATTCAGTATGATGTTAGCTGTGGGTTTGTCACATATGACCTTTATGGTGTTGAGGTATGTTCCTTCTATACCCAGTTTGTTCAAGGTTTATTTTTTAATCATGAAGAGATGTTGAATTTTATTGACTGCTTTTCCAGCATCTATTGAAATGATCATATGTTTTTTGTCCTTGATTCTGTTAATGTGATGCATTACATTTGTTAATTTGCATATGTCAAACCATTCTTGCATCCCTGGAATGAAACCCATTTGATCATGGCGAGTGATCTTTTTAATGTGCTGTTGAATTGGTTTGCTAGTATTTTGTTAAGGATTTTTGCATCTATGTTCATCAGAGATGCTGGCCTGTAGTTTTCTTTTATGTTGTGTCCTTGTTTGGTTTTGATGTCAGAGTAATGCTAGCCTTGTAGAATGAATTTGGAAGTATTTTCTTCTCTTCAAGTTTTTGAAGAGTTTGAGTAGAATCAGTATTAGTTCTTCTTCAAATATTGGTGAAGTGAAGCCATCTTGTCCTGGGCTTTTCTTTAATGGTAGACATTTAATTAGAACTCAATCTTATTACCTATTATTGGCTTGTTCAGGTTTTTTATTTCTTCATGATTCAATCTTGGTAAGTTGCATATGTCCAAAAACTTATTCATGTCTTCTGGGTTTTCCAATATGTTAACATATAATTGTTTGTAGTAATCTTTCATGGTGCTTCGTATTTCTGTGGTATCAGATGTAATGTCTTCTCTTTTTTTGATTTTCTATGCGTTGTCTCTCTTTGTTTCTTAGTCTAGTTAAAAGTATATTAATTTTTTTGTCTTTTCAAAAAAACAACTTTTTGTTTTGTTGATCTTTTGTATCTCTTTAGTCTCTTTTTTTTTCCTGCTCTTGTCTTTATTATCTCTTCCCTTCTACTTATTTTGGGCTTAGATTGTTTCTACTTATCTAGTTCTTTGAAGTATAACATTAGGTTGTTTATTTGCGATCTTTCTAATTTTTTTGAGGTAGGCATTTATTGCTATAAACTTCTCTCTTAGAACTGTTTTTACTGTATCCACAGATTTTGGCATATTTTATGTCCATTTTCATTTGTCTTAATTAATTTTTAAACTTCCTTCTTAATTTCTTAATTGACCTGTCAGTTGTTCATTATCATATTGTTTAATTTCCTTGTATTTGAACACTTTCCCAAACTGCTGGAACAGAAAAATACCACATGTTTTACTTATACCTAAAACAATCAAACTCACAGAAGCATAGAGTAGAATGATGGCTACCAGAACGTGAGGGTAGGAGGAATAGGGAGGTCAGAAGATACAAAGTCTCAGGCAGGAGAAATGGGTTTGTTAGTTTTTTTTTTTAGATCTATTGCACTGTGAGTTGAATATAGTTAAGAATGTATTGTAAACTTCAAAATTACTAAAAGAATAAATTTCAAATGTTCTCATCACAAAAATGATAAGTATTTGAATAAGTATTTGATATGATGGATTTGTCATTAGCTTGATTTAATTATTCCACATTATATTCATAAATCATATCATCGCTTTGTACCACATAAATATATTCAATTACAAATTGTCAATTTACAATTGTCAATATTTCTTTAAAAAACTAAAGGGGAAATTAAACCATTCTCACTGTGGGGAAACTAAGATAATTTGTCACCCTCCACCAACCCTAAAGAAAAGACTAAAGTAAGTTATCTGAAGAGGAAGGAAACGATAAAAGAAGGAAGCTTAGTATAACAGGAGGGAAGAAAAAAATGGTATGCCAAAATGTGAGAGTTGATTTTTTTTTCTCTTGAGTTTTCCAAATTATATTTAATGGTTGAAGAAAAATTATAGCACTATCTGATGTGGTTCTAAATATGTGTAGCAAAATCACTTAAAACAATTATTTTGTAAATGAAGGAGAATACAGGAATGTAAAGGGAGGTAAGATTCCTACAACTCACTAGAAATGGTAAAATGACAACACCAGTAGACATGGTAAGTTATATTTATATAATATAATACCTAGAGAAACCAATTTTGTAAAAGCTATTCAAAGAACTGCATTAAAAAATCTATAAATAAAATGAAATTCTAAAAAATCATTCAAGTAACCCATAAGAAGTTAAGAAAAATCAACCAAAAAAATCCCAGAATAAATAAAAATAAAATTATAAATTTAAAACCTAATATAGGAAAAGTTAACACTAAATAGTTTAAATACATTAATTAAAAGACAAAAATTGGCAGAGTTAATTAGGAAGCATGACTCAACTATACGCTGTCTATAAGATACTCACTTCAAATATAATGATATGGGTGAGTTGAAAGTAAAAAGATGGAAAAAGATATCATATGCAAGCATTAGCCAGAATAAAGCATAAGTAGTTACATTAGCATCAGATAAAGTGGACTTCAAAGAAAATCACAAGAGACAGAGAGTAACATTATATAATGAGAAAATAATCAACTCACCAAAAGGACATAGCAATCCTAAATTTATACATACCACACAACAGAGCTACAATATGTTAAGCAATACTGGTATAATTGAAAAGAAAAATGAACAAATCCAAAATTATAGTTGGAGACTTTGACACTTGTTTTTGAACAATTGAGAGAACAGCTAGTCAGAAAACATCAAGTATGTGAAAGAGTAATAACACCATGACCCAATGGGACCTGACATTTATAGAACCTGTGCCCAACAGCAGCAGAATACACATGCTTTTCAAATTCCCGGTGACCTAGACCATGTCCTGAACCATAAATCAAACCTCATTAAGTTTTTAAAGATTGAATTATATGGAACCCTGGTCACAATGGCTACAATAAAGTCAAACTAGAAATTAGTAAGAGGAAGATAACAGAAAATACTTGGAAATGAAAGAACACAAAAAACTGGTGTATCAAAGAGGAAGTCTTAAGGGAAATAACTACATTAAATTGAATAAAAATGAAAATACAACATATCAAAATTTGTGGGACATGGTTAAATATGAAAAGGAAATGTACAGTACTAAATTTACACATTTAAATAAAAAGAAAATCTCAAATCAACAACTTAAGCTCCCACCTCAAGAACCTAGAGAAGGAAGCACAAAACAAGCCCAAAGCAAGAAGAAGCAAAAAAAAAAAAAAAAAAGTAATAAAGATAAGAACTAGCTAAAAGTGAAGCATCTTTTGTAGCTGACTTGGGTTTTCTCTGGTTAGTCTTAAATTGGAAACAAGGACAAAAAAATAGGAAAAAGTGTTCTTACCAAGTCCTGACCATTCTGGGCTGAATTCTATCTAAGTTGTGGGTCAGTTTGTAATTCATTGTCTCAGACTGTATATTCTGTCTCTCAATTCCATTTATATAACATTGTTGAAATGACAGAATTGCAGAATTAGAGAACAGTTAGTGGTCGTCAGGGGCTAATGAGGGAGTTTAAGGGGAAGGAAAGTAAATATTAAAAGGGCAGCATAAGAGATTCTTGTGGGGTGGAGATATTCTGTATCTTTACAGTATTGGCGTCAATATCTTGGTTATGATATGATATTATAGTTTTGAAAGATGCTACTGTCTAGATAAATCGGGAAAAGAGAATAAGGGCTCTCTCTGTATTATTTTCTACAACTGTTTATGAATCTACATGGTTTCAAAGTGAAAAGTGTAATTATGCAAACAAAATTCAGCCGGGCTCGGTGGCTCAGCCTGTAATCCCAGAGCTTTGGGAGGCCAAGACGAGTGGATTGCCTGAGCTTCAGGGTTCGAAACCCACCGGGGCAACTTGGTAAAACCAATAAATTAAAAAAAAATTAGCTGGGCATGGTAAGGCGTGCCTGTAGTTCCGGCTACTTGGAAGGCTGAAGTGGAAGGATCGCTGGAGCCCAGCAGGTCAAGGCTGCGGCGGCCGGGAGCACGCCACTGCACTCCAGTCTGGGTGACAGTGAGATGCCAACTAAAAAAAAAACAAACAAACAAAAAAACAAAATTCCCAGAGAGAAGAGAATGGTTAGTTATCTTCCTATGAATATCAAACTAACAGTTGATTTCTCGATGACAACATCGAAGGCCAGAAAACAATTCATGAAACAATTGACTCAAACTGTAGAAGGAACAAATAACACATTACAAGGGGCTTTATCCAGGCAAACTCTCATTCTAAAGGAAGAACAAAATAGAAACTTCTAATCATAAGGAAATAGAAAATGTAATATTCTGGACTCTCCCTAAAAGAAGGATTGCAGTATAAACTTCAGTAAAAAGGAAAGTAACGCAGAATGAAGGAGGCGAATGACTTAATCAATTACCTCAACAAATGTTTCCAGGGGGCCTGCTCTGTGCCAAGTATTGTTTTGGGAGAGAGGCATTCCACAGTGGACAAAGCAGGCAAAATTTCCTGCCTGCTTTAACGAGGCTTAAACTACTAGCGGGAGAAGACATAAAATACACAAGAAAAACGAGCTAGGAATACAGTATCTTAAATGTTCTGAAATGTCTCTGGGTTCTTTCTAGATGTGAACATCTTTTTAATGAATCTTTTTGGGATTCATAGTTTTACATGGATACTCTTGAATTTGAGCATCCATGTAAAAAAAATTTACCAGTCTACTCCTTCTGGAAATTGATAGGTCTAACAAGCACTGAAAACTACGAGTAACTGAATAACACAATTAACTAGTGTCATGTAACAAACATGTATGTGTATGGAATCTTTTATCTTCACATTAGAGAACAAAGCTTTTCTTTTCTTTTTTGTTTTGTCACTGTTATGGTTCTTTACAGGGAAAGGATACAGATTAAAATCAGCCAAGAGAAAGAGTGTAGGGGCCAGAATCCAGGAAAAGCACCAGATGGTGAACTTTCAGATGTCCAGAGAGCAATGCTTTTCAAGCACAAATAAAACATTCCAAAAATTGACTACATATAGCTTCAAATCAGATGTAAACTAAGTACTACAAATCAATGTCAAGAGACCACAATATCATAAGTTAGAATCAATAACACAAGGGAAATCATTTTGTTTCATGTGTAAGTCTTTCCCAGCCTATCAAGTTTCACAGGGAACAAGAATAAAGCTCACAGTCAGTTTAGGCATGGGAGTTAACTCTCCCTTGAAAGTTCCCACCTCTCTCTTCCTTTTCCTTGTCTCTGTTATTTTCACCTCTCTTCTTTTTTTTTTTTTTTTTTTTTT
>NW_007099380.1:337161-410812 GCF_000164805.1 Carlito syrichta | reverse complement strand
TTTTTTTGAGTTGGAGTCTCACTCTGTCGCCCAGGCTGGAGTACAGTGGCACGCTCACAGCCACCCCAGCATCAACCTGCCGGGCTCAGCCTTCCAAGTAGCCGGAGCTACAGGTGTGCACTACCACGCCCAGCTAATTTTTTTATTTATTGTAGAAATGAGGTCTCACCAAGTTGCCCAGGATGGTCTCGAACCTGGAGGCTCAGGCAATCCCCTCACCTCAGCCTCCCAAAGTGTTGGATTTATAGGCTTGAGCCACCATTCCTAGTCCTCTTCTTAACCTTAATCTTTGGGGTGGGTTGTCAGTCATCAGAGTTCTGTTCTGGATGAGACCAACAGGGAAGGGAGGGAGGTGCAAAGGTGGCAAAGATTGGTGTCTCCAAGAGATCATGAGGCATGTGTCCTGCCGAACTGATCTCTGCATACACTGCAATTTCAGTCACTCGTCGTCAACTGCAGTCTGAAAATAGGTGAGTTCAGTAGTACTATAAGATGTTTTGAGAGGGAAAAAAAGAGACAACACTCACAATATCATATTACAGTATATTGTTATTATTGTTCTATTTTATTGTTACAGTTGTTACTCTCTTACTGTGCATAATTTATAAATTAAACTTTATCATAGGTAAGTATGGGTAGGAAAACACATAGGACATAAGATTTGGTACTATTTGTGGTTTCAGGCATCCACTAGGGGTCTTGGAATGTATCCCCTGGATAAGGGGGGAGGCTGTGTGTGTGTGTGTGTGTGTGTGTGTGTGTTTCCAAAGTGGGAAGATTCAGTGCTAATTTATTGGCTCATTTAAGGCTCATTTGTTGAGCACCTACTACGTGAATAAAACAAGTGAATCTCCCTGTTATCATAGAGCTTATATTCTAGTGAAAGGAAACAGACAATAAGCATAATAAATAAGAAAATTGTGTGAAATTTTATAGAATGATGAATGCTATATTTAAAAAAAAAAAAAAGAAAGCAGCAAAGGATAGAAAGAGAACACTGAGACAGGGGAGCAACTTTAGAGAGAGGAGTCAGAGAAGTTTTCAGTGACGCAGATGAGCAAAACCATGAAGAAGGTGAGGAAGCAAGCCATGCAGTCAACTGGTAGGAAAGTGCTTCTAGCAGAGGAAACAGCAAGTGCAAAGGCCCTCAGGCAGGAGCTTACATGTCCTGTTTGAGAAACAGCAAGGAAGCCAATGTTAGTGGAACTAAGTAGAACTGGAATTTCAGTTTTGCAACATGAAAGAGCCCTGGAGATTGGCTGAACAACAATGAATTTACTTAACACTACTGAACTCTAAACTTAAATAGTTCAGATGGTAAATTTCACAGTGTGTGTTTTATCATAATTTTTAAAGTTTTAAAAATTTTAAAACAAAATAATTATTAGACCTTCTTATTTTTATTTATTTATTTTTTATTGCAAATATGTGGGGTACAAGTCAGGATTAGGTGCATAAGTAGTTTATGTGCAGGTGAAGTTTGGGCCCCCAACCGGTAGACCCCTTTATTTCACCACACACATGTTTTAAAAAAAACTACAAATGAATCAAAGCCCATTTATTTATTAAAATAAATAAATAAATAAACTAACAAGACTTGGCATTTTCTTATAAAGTAGAAAAATTATTTCTATGTGGAGTATTTTATACTACGTTATTTATCGTTACATAGCAAGGTACCCCAATACTTAGCTGCTTAAAACAACAAATGTTTATTATCTCCGTTGCCTTGGGTCAGGAATCTGGGCATGGTGGACCTGGTGCCTCTGGTTCAAGGTCTCTCATGAGGCTGCAGTTAAACTCCAGCCAGAGTTGCATCCTTTCAAGGCTCAACTGGGCCTGGAGGATTCATTTCCAAGCTTATTCACGAGGTTCCTGGCAGACCTCAGAAGATCTGCCAAGCTAACCACATGGGCACCTCGCTATGTGGTAGTTAACTTCCCTCAGGGTGAGAGAGGCAAAGAAGAGAAAGAGAGGGTGCCCAAGATGGAAGCCAAAGTCTTTTTCTAACCAGTCTCTGCAATGTCATCCCGCCACATCTGCTGTGTTCTGCTTGTTAAAAACAAGTCATTAGGTCCCATTAAGGCGAAAGAAATACAAGGACATGAATACCAGGGGCTGGAGCCTTGAGGTCATTTTAGAGGCTGTCTGCCCTAGCATCTTTTTTAAGATGAAAGAAATAAAGGAGGGAGGGAGGGAGGAAGGGAGAGAAGGGAATAAAGAAAGAAAACCAGAACCTCATATCTTAAAAATTTGGATAATCACTTGTGTAAGACTTTGATCATACCTCTATTCAGGTAGCCAGAATTTATTAATTTATTAAGCATCTCATTTGTGCTAGACTTCAGAATACAAAAATGAACATGACTTAACTCCCAGCTTTCCTGCACTGCATGGAGCCCTCCTAGAAAGACAGCAAGTGCAGTGATTCAGCTCACACATCCCAGAACAGGACTGCCCAGTACAAACCCATCTCAGTCACCTACTAGCTGTATGAGCTTCAACTAATTACCTTCTTTGAACCTTCATTTTTTAATGTGTGAAATGGGAAGAATTAAGGGACCCTACCTCGTGGCTGGGTTTTTTTCTTTTTTTTGAGATTTTGTTTTCATTTTATTTGAATTTTATAAATTTTATTTTAGATTCAAGGGGGTTCATGCATAGGCATATTGTGTGATGGTGAAGTTTGGGCTTCTGTTGAGCTTGTCACCCAGGTGGTAAGCATAGTACCCAGTGGTGGTTTTTCAACCCTCATCTCCCTCTCTTCCTCCCCTCTCTAGGAGTCCCCAGTGTCTGCTGTTCCCTTCCCTATGTCCATGTGCATTCAGAGTTTAGCTCCCATTCATAAGTGAGACTATGCAGTATTCAGGGTTTCAGTTCTGTGATAATTCACTTAGAACGTTGGCCTCCCAGCTGCCTCCGTGTTGCTGCAAATGACATGATTTCACTCTTTATTATGGCTGCATAGTATTCCATGGTATACATATATCACATTTTCTTTATCCAATTCACTGTTGATGAGCACCTAGGATGGATCCATGTTTTGGCTATTGTCAATCGTGCTCCAATAAACATATGAATGCAGGTGTCTTTTTGGTGAAACAATTTTTGTTCCTTTGGGTATATACCCAGTAGTGGGTTGAATGGTAAATCTACTTTTGGTTCTTTGAGAAACCTCCAAACTTCTTTTCACAGGGGTTGAACCAGTATATTCCCACCAACAGTATATAAGTGTTCCCTTTTCTGTGGCTGGTTTTGAAGGTTTTATGAATGAATGTATGGTAAAGGGCTTATACCAGTGTTTAGCATACAGGAAACACTGTCAGTGTGCATTATTGTTTTAGTGTGCATTATTGAGAGTGCGAACTAAACCTATTACAGAACAGAGTCCTTTCTTTTCTGTCTACTTTGACTTTTTTGTTCTTTTATAATAGACATTATTGCTTTTATTCATCTTTAACCTCAAATGATGCTTTCTTGCTCAAATTCCTAATAGGCTTACACGATTTTACTGTTTTCTGACTTCATATGCTAGTTTTTTACTATCTGGAAAAGAAAATAAATAACACTCTAGTACTTAAAAATCATCATTTTGCCTCTTCTGCCTCCAAATTATCTCTGCAGATTTTAAAGAAGGATGGGCCTAGGCTGGAACTTCAGAGAACCAGAATCTCTCACACTCTAGACTTTGCAGAGTTTGCCTGTGCAGATGAGTGCCTATTATGTTCGCTGATCTAACGCAGTGACTGTCCGTGATAGAATGGTCCTCTCCAACGGCATGGTGCCTGTATTTCTCATTTTCTTTTGGTATAGAACCTTGTCAAAGATGTTCCAAAACTATAAGTGGATTCTACACCTATCTCTCTTGTCAGTGTGCCCATGGGCCACCTTGAAGAATTCCAGCATCCAACACTCTCTCCTCTCGTATGGCCAAGTGACTGTTTCTTTCCAAATTGAGGTTGAGTTATATGTGGGGAGCTGACAGCACCCCACCACTGGGGTTCATTTCATAACCCCAATTTTGCAACTTTATCTGCAGATTTAAAACAATGCTACTCACCCCGTATGACTGATGATCCCACTTTTACCCGCTCTTAGCTACAAGCTGGGGCCTCGCTGCCCTCTGGCAGTGAATGAAGTGAGGTCAAGGTCAGGGTGGCCCAGCATGCCAAGGGTTGTTCAAAGTGAAAATTGTACCCAGAAATATTGAGGGCAATTTATATGAACAATAATGCAAAATATGTGGGTTCTGTTTGTCTGTTTTGCTTTATCTGCGTGGAAAAAACATGGAAATTTAAAATGTGTCAAACTGAAGCTCCTATGCTTTTTTCCTGCAAAAGTATCTATGGTACTTTGAATGAAATAATGAAAAATATACAATTCAGTAAATTGCTGTTTGGGTAACCGAGTAACCACATGAAGAAGAAATATAATCAAATTCTACTCATTTTTACACTAAAACAAGCTCCAGGTAGATCAAAGATATTTCCTCAAAAAAAGACCATAGAACATTTTTAATCATCATCTGTGACAGAAAACCCATAAATCATGAAGGAAAAAGACTAATAAATTTTATTACATAAAAATTTTAAAATCTTTATGGCAAAAAACCAGCAAAGAAATGGTAAACCGGGTGAAAATTTTTCATTTGCAATACAGAGAAAGGGCATATTTTAATGAAATTTGATAAAAAGAATAATTCAACTGAAATATGGGCAAGATATCAATAGAAAGTTCATAAATAATTCTTACATTTAAGAAAAGATACCCTCACTCATGCAATAAATGCTAATTACAATTACTCTAAGATGTCCCTCTTGAGTTTGGACTTTGACTCATATCCAAAGATTAGAGTATGGAAGAGGGAGAAAGAGCAACTTCACGGTGGAGGCATTGGCAGACGCTACCTTAACCAAATCAACAAGGCCACCATCACCAGTGAGAAGTCATGTTGATATCACTTGCCCTTTGACATGACATGATGAAGAAGGTACTTCACCTCTGAAGTATTCCTCCTCAAAACTATACCCCCAACCGAACCATGAGAAAAACATTAGACAAACACAAATGGTGGGACATTCTGCAAACTGCTGACCTACAGTACTTCCCCAAACTTTCAAAGTGAAGAAAGTACAAGAGAAAACTGAAAGACAGTCAGAGACCAGAAGAGACTTCAGGAGACATGACGATTGAACTCAATACGATCTCCTAGGATATAAACAGGACGTTAGTGGGAAAACTGCTAACATCCAAATAAAATCTGGAGTTTAGTTACAAGTAACATATCATTGTTAGATTCTTTGTTTTGATGTACCATGGAAATATGAGATGTTACCATGAAGGGAAATTAGGTGAGGGGTACTTAGAGTCTCTGTGTATTGTTTTTGCAACTTTTCTGTAAAATCTAAGATTATTCAAAAATAAAAAGTTTACTAAAGATACAATTTTCACCTATTAATTTGACAAAGCTAAAAAGTTTGATAGCATACTACAATGCAGATGGTTTAAGGAAAACACATTCTTGGAAGAAGTATAAATTGAAACAACATTTATGGAGGCCAATTTGGTAATATTAATTGAAATAACAACTAAATTATCCTTTGACTCAGCAGTTATGTCTCTAGAAATTTGATAGGTATTCTGGTACAACTAAAAACAAAAAGCTGCTACTTACCTGTAAATACCACTATTTTTAAGACATGCAACTTTAGAAACAATAAAACATGGAATGTGGGCAAAATATATAAGATTATTCATCATGGCATTGTTTGTCTTAGCAAAAGCCTGGAAATAACTTTGTGCATCACTGGGAACTTCTTTTTTAAAAATTGATCATAAAGATGTGGGGTACAATTCAGGGTTAGGTATACAAACATTGATCATGCAGGTACCCTTGTTGATGAGGTATGCCCCCCCTCCTCTAGCAGTTCCCCTCCCCTGACAGTTTTCCACTTCTGCCAATCGCTTTCTTATAGCATTATAATTGTTCAAGGTCACCTTATGGTTGAGAACATATGAACTCAGTTCTTTGTTTCTGTGATAAATCACTGAGTATGATAGTCTCCAAATCCATCCAATTTGCTGCAAAGTCCATATATTTGTCCTTCTTTATGACTGCATAATATTCCATTGTGTATATGTACCACATTTTTTTATCCAGTCCAGCTTCGATGGGCAACACGGTTGGTTCCATGTTTTTGCTACTGTGAATAGAACTGCAACAAACATACGTGTACAGGAATCTTTTTCGTAGGATAATTTGAGTTCCTCCGGGTATATTCCCAATGTTGCTGGGTCATATGGAAGGTCAATTTCTAGTTCTTTCAGAAATCTCCAGTCTATTTTCTAGAGAGGTTGTACAAGTTTGCATTCCTACCAGCAGTGTAGAAGCGTTCTTCCACCCCCCACCATCCTGGCCAGCATCTATTGTTGTTTGTTTTGTTAATGATGGCCATTCTTATAGGGGTTAGTGGTATCTCAATGTGGTTTTGATTTGCATTTCTCTGTTGATGAGTGAGGCTGAGCACTTTTTCATGTGTCTGTTGGGCAAGAGACATGAATAGACACTTCTCAAAAGAAGATATACTGGGAACCTCTTAATAAATTGTGGTACTTTCTTGGGAAAATTTGCAATTAAAAAAAACCTTACAACAGTGTTGAGTCAAGAAAAGTCCCAGATGCCTGCGTGTGCCTGGCATGTTACTATGTATTTAAAGAAGAGATGACATATATATTTAAAGAGAGGGAGTGCACATGTGATATTTTCTTGTTTGTATATTAAAATATACATGGAAAAGTAGAAGAGAAGCTAGAAAGTACCATCTGTCCCCAGGAAGGCACACTGGAATAGGCAGGGGTGAAAGGGATGTTTCTCTGATGCCTTTTTGTACATTTTCAATTTTGAAAGAGTGAATACATGGCCTACCAAATTTTACCAAATCTAAGATACCATCAATTATAAGATTCTGCATTCTTTGTACAACTAAGAACAAAAAGCTGCTACTTACTTGTAAATACCACTGTTTTTAAGACATGCAACTTTAGAAACAATAAAAAAGTTTCAAAATGAAACTTTAAAAAGTGTTTCAAAGCAGTCCCCATTTGTATTTGTATGTGTAGGGAAAAAAAAGTCTGAAGGTACCAAATAGTGACTATTTCTAGTTGCTTCAATAGTGATGGTTTTCATTTCCTTCTCTGTATTTCTTGTGCTTTCTAAGTTTTTTTTTTAAATAAAACTAAAGCATGGCTCTTGTGATCAGCAAAGGATGTTGGTAACTGCAATGTGACCAGAAGGCCAAGAGGGCTGCTCAGTCCCCTTGTCAGCACGGATGGTGATTTTTGCGACGTGGCCTTCGCCGTTGCAGGCTTCAAGCTGCCCACACAGCCCCTCCCTTCGGTCTCTTTTGTAAATTCTTCTTCCTGTGACTTCAATATTCATTTCCTCAGGGTTCTAACTCCCGGATCTTCTCTTCTTAGTCTGTATACTTTGACGTAGTAGTAGCCCAATGTTGTAGCTCCGAGTGCAGGCTCTGGGGTCAGACTGACTAGTTACAAATCTGGGCACTACAACTTGCTGTGCAGGCCTTGGGAGGGTGTTGCTCTCTTTACGCCTCAGTTTCTTCATCAGCAAAATGGGAATAATAATACTTACACTGTGGGGGAGCAGTGGTGATGAAAAGAATGAGTATGTGGTTGGCGGGTGGACAGTGCTGGTGATGTCAATGGCCTGCACACTCTCGTGATTCTGACTCAACCCTCAATAGTCCCATCTGCACACATGGCTTTGGCTAGCATCTGTATGCTCATGACTCCCACATTTGTTTTCCAGCCCAGATCTGTGTTTCAGACCTATAGCGTCAACTGCTCCCTGGATATCTCCACTTGGACGTTTACTTGGATAAATGTGACCGACCTGAAAGTGAGCTCCTCATCCCTCAAGCCAGTACCTGCTCCTCCCTCACTGTGTCCTCCTTCCATTCACCTCCATGGTTGCTTTCATCAGAAGCCTGAGTACCATTCTGGACGTTGCTTCCCTCAACACTTTCTCCACTCCAAAATACACACAAATAACCCATCACTCTGTTCAGCAGGTACAGTCTCCCAAATGACTCTTGATTCCATCTGTTCTCCTCAGTCCCTGTTGCCACTGTCACCTGCTGGCCGCCTCCACCTCTCTCCCAGGTTGCTGCAACACCCTCGGGCCCAGCAACCCCCCTCTCCTTCCCACACTGCAGATAAGAAACTGCATCCAGGTGCCCTCGTGTCCTTGGAGCAAACTCTCCTTAACTTGGCTTCTCCGTGCAGGCTTTGTGCGGGCTCTGTACTCTCCCTACTCCTTAGCTTCACTCCATGAATTCACTCCATGAATGCTTCATTCCAGCCATAATGAGTAAAGACCGTGTCTTTCTAAAAGGTTCTGTTATCTGATTCACTCCAGTCCTTTGCACAGAGAAATTCCTCCACCTGGAACCCACGTTCCATGCTTCATATGGTTGATACCTCCTTTCCTTCAGGTCTTGAAATGTTCTTGTGTTAGAAAGCTTTCCCCAAACTCAGCAGTTACGGTTTTAGAAACCTAATGGGTACACTGGTACGTAGGCAAAATATGCAAGATTATTCATTATGGCGTTCTTTGTTTTAGCAAAAGATTGGAAATAACTTTGTGCATCTTCTTGGCTGGATCTACCTTCCAAAAGTTCTTGATCTCCCTTCTTACAAAGTATTTTACACCCTCAGAGTTTTCTCCAACTCAATCATAAATGTCCTGAATTAGGAGACTGTGTCTAGCCAGAGGTGTGTTAGGACTGACAAATACAAGCTTGTCTGTTGTCAAACGTCTTAAACACTTTGAATGGGTCATTAAGTACAGCCAATATCAAAAATCAAGTGATATAAGCTTACAAGTAAATAGATATTTTAAATGAAAATAACAAATGCTCAAAACTCATCTCTTCCTAATTACTACATTTGACTCTAATCTATACTCTTGAGATGATGCACATCTATATTGTACATTTCAACTCCACAATTGGTGACAAAATATTAGTAGCTGGAAATTGGCCATGATGGACATATTTACACATGAAAATTGCCAAATACTACAAACTAGAGCTTGGTTTACGGTTTTGTTGATTGTCTAAACTCAGGAAACTGATGGAAAACCTTAATGATGCAGAGTAAACTTAAAAGTGTGTCCTGGTGTCTGTGAATAACACACAAAAATGGAAGAACCATTCTGTTTTTGATGCCATTACTTGATTCAGCAAAGAATTGCTCATATCAGTGACAAACACCATTGGCATGGGTCTTTGTGGTTTCTCTTTTGTCTCACTCATTAATGTAAAAAATAACCACCAACATTCATGGCAATGCTATACCTCGTGGGTCAGTGCTCACATTCACCGGCACACCTGTGTCTAACTCACTGTGATATTCCCAGCACCTGGCGTTGATGTGAAACAGAGGTGCTGTTTATTCAAAGTGTATAAATATTTAAGTGCACAAATATGCAAAAACAAGAAGGACTGAATATAAGGAGGCCCCTCAATATAAGGAGGTTCCCTGCACACAATCGCTTGGGAAAAATGGTTTAGGAGAGGGTTAAAAGTTGTCTGAACTGAAACCCGTGGAACGATTCGGTCACTGTCCTGCCCAGGTCCATTGATCCAGGACAGACAACTCTTCAAGCACAGGGTCGAGTTTACCAAAGGGGGTGTGGGCCCCCTGAATAGTGTTAATGAGCATGTCACCAGAAGGACTGTCCTCAATTCCGGCCTGGTTATGTGCCTTAAGTGGTGCGTGCTGCTTACATAATCTGAGTGAGCTGTCTTGGAGGCATGTCCAGACCCTGAAGGGAAATTTTCCTCCTCCCCATCACTAGCTTGCTTGTTGCAGTGAAGATATTTTTGGATCTTGGCTGAGTCGGTATCTCTTTTTGGCCCGTGTGCTCCTAGGGAATTGCTGCTCCTACAGATGGAAATGAATTGAAGAGTAACCGTAGGCTGGCTGCGAGCGAGTGAGGAGGAGTGCCAGTTGCAGGATGCCTGGTGTCCCTGCGTCCCTGTCCCGACTTTGGTGCCTCAGCATAAAGGTTTCTAAAAAGGAGGTTTTCCAAGGAGGGAAGGGGCCCCTGAGGTTTTCCAGGGGCCTTCCTTATCTGGAGGCAGCAGAGCGACTTTATGGGAATTAGCCCCCTGGAGAGGCTGCTGGTGGTTAGCAGTGTATCCTGGAAGCAACAGCCTGCCTGGGTGCAAACTGAGGATCTGGCTGAGAATCTGAGTAACCGTGGGTAAATTCCCTAACCTCCGTGGGACTCAGTTTCCTTGTAAGGTGGGATTAATAGCAGCAGAACCTGTCTTATACAGCCGTTGTCAGGATGAAGTAAGATCATTTGAACCTTGTCTGACACATAACAAAATCTCCACACATTTTAGCTAGCTATCATTTTTTTTTTTTTTTGGGGGGGGGGGTTAGAGTCTCACCCCATCGCCCAGGCTGGAGTGCAATGGCACACTCATGGCCACCCCAGTGTCAACCTGCTGGGCTCTGGCGACCCTTCCACCTCCGTCTGCCAAGTAGCTGGAACTACAAGCGCACGCTGCCACACACAGCTTATTTATTTATTTATTTATTGTAGAGCCAAGGTCTTGTCTCGAACCCAAGGGCTCAGGCAATCTACTCGCCTTGGCCTCCCAAAGTACTTGGATTATGGACTGAGCCACCCAGACCAGCCTAGCTATATTATCTTTGAAGTGAGGATGCAGAGACCAATAAAGACTGGCTACGAGAAAGCCCTGCTTGAGATTTAGCTTGGGATCGAGGTGTCTTCCATGTGCTTAGCCAAAACTCAGGCCCGAATTCCAGTACAGAATCATGAAAGCCCTTTTATTCAAGGATCTCATATAAGGCAACTGTGTTCTGGTGGAAAGAGCAGGTACCTTGGGATTAGATGAGACTTGGGTTTCAACCTGAACTAAGTGACTATGGACAAATTGCCTCACTTCTTGAGACTTGGCTTTCAAATCTGTCAAATGGGTGAGACTCTAGCAAGAATGAAAAAAGAGAAGATCAAATAAGGTATGACACTACAATGCGAGCGAAGGGGAATCTTGCCTTGTTGAACTGGAAAGATCAATCCTAGACCCTAGGTATTTCCGACACTGTGTGTGGAGACACTGCCCACACCCAGCGAGAAGATGACGGAGATAAAGTGAAGCGCCCTATGCCTGGCCGGTGAAGAAGGGTCCACGAACAGCCACAGCAGTGACTGCCAGCCTTGCCGCCACTATTTTTATCTCGCAGCCAAACACATTTTTGAGCCTGCTCAGCGCCAGGCCTGCGGCCAGTATGCCAGATGCATAAAGGACAGGCCTCCACTCAGAGAGCATCCTTCCTTCCAGTGGGGGCAAGAGAGGGGACAGGAAGCAGAAAGAGATACGTGTTGTCAGACAGCGAAATGAAATGGCGTGATGGATGCGAGTGGGGGGGGGGTCGCTTTGGATGTCGTTGCCAGAGAAGGCGCCTCGGGCTCAGACTGCGTGCCCAGCGCCAGCCTCGGCGGAAGAACTCCGCTCTCTTGTTTTGGTGTCTGTGTGACATGGCATGACAACGGAGGGCCGTCTACGTAGGCGGGGATCTCCAGCTCTCCCCTGGGCATGGCTCCGAGTCAAGAAGCCGAAGCCAGTGGACAAGTGGACAGAACCGCTTCTTCCTGTGCGACCAGGTGACCTGACGTCACTTCAGGGGTGTTGTCGCCTGCAGGTGGCCGGCTCCTCCACCAGGTGGCAGTGTTCAATAACGAACAATGGCCGCATTCGCGGGCCTCGGGCAGCACTAATGGCGCGGGCTGCCGCGGAGCATTTGCTGCCGGCACCGATTAGTGGTGCCTCCTGATGGCTGAGCAGGATTCCGGTTCCCAGTCCCAGTATGGTGACAGTTTTCTTTCGGATCTCCTTGCCTTCATGCCCGAAACAAACCGGCGATTTTTTTAACCGCCACCACTGAGCACACATGAGGAACCCTGGCATCCTACGCGGAGCTTTGCAAACATCCCTGCGTGCACGGCCGCTCCGACTCGGCAGCGAGTCACGTCATTCCCTGGGTGTGGCTCTAAGGATCAGGGGGCGCCGGGTTGCTACGGATGCACAGCCGGGAAGTGACAGGGCTGGCTTCAAGCGCAGGTGGATCTGACGGCAAAGACAGGCTACTACCCATCGCCCCGCCAGGCTGGGGGTTTTCAGAACGGGTCCTGAGACAAGTGCCACGGACACGGCGAGTCGTCTCCCACACGCTCCTCCGCAGGATGCTAGCATTCGTACCACCAGCAGGGGTCTGACGCAGCGCGCAGCCCGGACAGGGCGAGCTGCGCCTCTGTCCCCGGGTTGGGGCAAGCACACCACCCTGCTGACCTCGACGGGCAGTTCTGACACGGGGTCCTAGAGAACTGAAGGGCACGCCGTCTTATTTTCTCCTTTTGGAGGGAAGCAGAGGTGCTGTCGCCTGCCTGAGGTCCCACTGCCGGTCACTACACCGCCCTCGGTGGACGGTCCGTTACCATGGAAATCGGCCAACCACATAGGGCCTCTGAGTTGTGAACAAGCAAATGGTCGCGCAATTCCAGAGAGTATTGTCTACGAGTTGCCAGCTGGTGGTGAAGATTAAGACTAATGCATTTAAGAATCTGTAGCTTGAAAAGGGTTCTCATCATTTTGTTTCTGGGTGGCTGAACGAGGTTAAGGAAATATAGACACCCACAACTTACCATGAGAGTTTGGTGTGCGGCCATCGGTTCCATGTGTCCAGGGGATGATATGCTGGAATCGGGAGGGATGTTAGAGACGAATGGTGCATCGCCTTCGTTTTACAGATGGGGAAATCGAGGCCCACAAAAGAGTGACTGGTTCACAGTCACCCAACTAGTTGATGGCAAGATTAGGCCTAAGTTCTCCAACTCCATTCAGAACACAGGGGACAAGAATTTAAACCAGAAGCCTGTCCAGACTCTTAAAGGCTGCTCCCACAGGATCAAAAGAATTCCTGAGGTTAAATAAATCTAAGAAGCACCAAGCCAAACCATTTAACAGGACTTGTCAGAAACTTTAATATGCTAATGTTTGCCATAAATCTCCAAAAGGACCAAAACTATTTGACTTCAACTTTAAAAAACTAAAAACTATCAGGTCTCTTAATAGCCCAGACAACAGTGTTTTAATGGAGCTCACCTGGGAATTTTGTTACCTCACTTTCCCATAGTATTAGGTAGTGGAATTTCATGTTTAAAAGAATAGTAGTATATAATGGAATAAATGTTTTGGGGAGCACACTTAGAAACTGCTTCCCTGAGCTATAGACAAGACAAAAGGATCTTTGAGCCCGATGGATTTAATGGTTGCATTTGGGGGATCCACATGCCCAGAGAAGGTCAAGTCTCATCAGAAGAAATTCAGCTTTGAGAAAGGTAAGTTATTCACAGCAGGGAGCTTCTTTGTAAGAACCTTCTGAATGAAATCTGAAAGGTCAAGCCATTGTACTTGTTCTCTTTGGAGGACAACCCTTCTATACAATATTTGAGGAAATCAGCAAAGGTGATAAAATTTTAGTATTGATACAATAAGTTAGGATTTCCTAATTCATTAGTTCATATCATGAAAGCCAGAACTTGGGGAATCAGAGAGTCATGGACTGGAATTCAAGTTGTGTAAGGCGTTAGCAGTGTGACTTTGGGCAAATTACCTCCTGGACCTTTAGACTCCTTGAAATGGGGATTAATAATATTACGTAGAAATTGGGCTAATAACATTATCCATGGGAAAAGGTAGAGAAAAGAAATAGAAGGTGCCATATTTATTCAGAACAATTGCTGATAAGCCCCTTGGGGAGAAAAATGAGACTCCAAGGAAATGCTCGATAACCAAATATGCTCAACAAAGTGCCCTGCAGAGTAAAAGGATAAGGAATTCCAAGAGTGGATGGACAGCTGAACTGGCAGTTCTGTGGTAGCCGGTGGGTGGCAAGGCCCAGGGCAGGACAGGTGAAGGGGGCAGAGGGAAAACCCCTCCTCCCTCTGTGCCCCTCCCCAGTGGCGCTGAGAGAAGGAGCTCTGAGAAGAGAATGCCTAGGAGGCATTTCTGCCTGGATTCCCTGGGCAACGTCAGCCCAGTGTGTAGCAACATCAGCCCAGTGTGTAGCAACAACTGGCTCCATCGATTCTGATTTTGATTTTCCTTTGACTTAATACTGGATTCGAACCACCACAGAGGGCCGTTACAAGGACTCACAGGAGACACCCCTAAGTGGGCAGCTACACACAAAGCATGAGTGTCAACTCACCTTCCACAGTATGTTCTTAAATAACGACCAATCCACTTTGCATGCATTTAATATTTCCTCGTTCAAACTCATTATCATCTCAGAGCTGTGTCGGTGCAGTGAAGGCATCCGCAGTGAGTGGCCTGGTCACTGGGCCTGTGTCCTCTACTCAGCTCTGCCAAAACGTCCAGATGCCATGGGCCACTGCCTATCCCACCGAGTCTTGGTTCTCTCCCCTGGTGGTTCACAAGGCACTGTAGCCTCATAAAAGTGAGTCTGGGGTCATGGTCCTAGGCTAAGCTCCCAGTTCTGCCACCATCCAGGTTTGTGGCCTCGGGCAACTTCCAAAATGAACTTGAGGACGATCAGAATCAAATAAGGTCATGCCTGTCACCCTAAAATGCTCTCTCTGACTGGGTTCCTAATGGGTACTGGCTCCTAAGGCTTTTTGATTGAAGGGTGTTTTTATCCTTCAACTTCCTTATCTGCTTTTAACACACACACACACACACACACACACACACACACACACACACACGCTTTGCTAAATCTCCCCCTTCTCCTGAGAAACAAAAAGAAGGTAATCACTGGGAGCAAAGAGGAGAGCACCGGAAAGGGCTGGCATGAGCACACATCTGGACTGATCAAAGGAGAGCAAGAAGCATGATGCCCGCTGCCTCCCACTGTCTCTAGGCTTAGACCAGGGTGTGAGGGGGAGCCCCTACGTGCAGTCAGGAGGCATCTGGAACGGGGGTGTGGGGTTGGAGGGAGTTTCTGACCCATTCCCTTCTCCTTGAAGCTCACGACTCGCTGATTAAGCAAATGAACTTGACTAGAAGAAGAAGCTTTTGCCAAACTTCATTCTCTCTAAAACACCTTAGATGGGGACTCCATAATTCATTCTATTCTCTAGAGACTCACACATGCAGTGACCAGAAATTGCCAACGCTAAAGTGGGTCATAGACCACATCATTTCACTAACTGGGCCACCATAGAAAATCCCTTTGGGTTTGTGATTAATTCCTTTGAAAAGATTTCCTCCCTAGGGTACCAATGTCCTCCTGGCTGTGGATTGCTTACGTATAAACATCCAGTACTGACATCGGGCAGATTTTAAGTTGAACACTGTCTATAGGTGCCTGGACCAAATTATAATTTTCAGGCTATAAAGTAGATTTTCAATGGGTTAATACTTTTAATATATAAAAAGCATCACAAACATAAATATGAACAAAGAACATAAAAATACGTTTTATGTATACATTTTAGGCATAAAAAGAATAAATGCCTAATAATCACATGAAAAGTTGTTTAAGCTTACTACTAATCCAAGAAATAAAATATTAAAACAACAATGTGGTGCTAATTTTCACCTCTTAGGTAGGCAAAGTTAGAATCAAAGAGAACATCTAAAATCATTATAGGCAGAGCAAAGCAGACACTTTTTTTGGTGAGATGGTACATGAACGTCACATTTAAGGACGACACTCCAGTCATGTGCAGCCCAAGTGCCAAGCATGCGTGTCATTTGGCTCAGAAACTCCATTTCTTGAAATTTATTCTAAGTAAAAAGTCACAGAAACAAGGTTTTACTACACTGGCATTTATCGCAGCCTTCCCCCACCCCTGAAAGCTTTTTTTGTTTTTGGTATTAGGAACAATCTAGATGTGTATAAAAAGGAGACTGATAAAATTCAGTCATATCTACATAATAGAGTGCTCTGCCTTAGAAATGATGATGTAAATACACATTCATAGTAGCCTAGGTGAAAAAAGCAGATTATACAACTAGAATAATGTTTCTTTAAAAAAAAAACTGTTAACAGCAACACAATTATCTACATATGAGGCCAAGAGTTAGGCAAGAGTTGTACCTGAACGTTAAGCCTGGTTGACTCTGGTTGTTGTGAAGACTTGTTTTCACTTTAAGTTATATCGTCCCGCATTGTTGAAATGTTTACAACAAGCATACATTGGTTTTATAAAGGATATAAATGGATGCACTAGAGAAGAGGGGTGAAGGGTCCCTGACACAACAAAGAGGCTTGCAGCCTTGGAGCGCCAGAAATAGAACCCACTCTTTCATTAGATCTTAAAACTTACTACTTCTTTTCCTCAAGCACATAAAAACCTGCCATCTGGGATTTATGGCTGCTGCCCTGACTGAAAGACACACTGACCTGAGCTAGGAGTCTAATTTGCTTGGGTTTGTCTACACTGCTTGCTTGGTTTCCATTTTGGCCTGGTGGTTTTCCGTGCTAGTCACTGTGCTTCTGTCTGCTGCTCTACTCAGACTCTCGGCAACTTCATTTCAAAGAGCATGTGTTTGTCTTGTCTTTCTCCCAGCAGCTTCTGCAGGTATGTAATGAGGTAGCATCTGATAGATGCTGTGCCCTGTGCAGCAAAAAAAAAAAAAGCACATAGGGAATCCTGGATACTCTCAGGAGGGCCAAGGGGAGGCCCAAGGTTGGAGATTTGTTGTCAGGTCGGAACTACACTGGAGATCGATGGCCTGTATCATTAAATCCAGAAACAACTGTAGCGTTCTCGAACAAAGCCATCCTTATGAAACGTTGGGGAAGAAGGCTTCACAATTTTATAGTCAACTAAAATTGATCATGATGTGCCCCTGCTTAAAACCTATCCATGGCTCCTCTGTTGCCTTCAAAGTCAAGGTCCAAATGCTGAGCTTGAGAAACTTGATCTGCTACTGTTGATCCTGTGAGCTCTCTCTCATTGTCATCCCTCTCCTCTGTTCTAGTCTTCCCTGCTTTTCCTCAGCATGTCAGCTGATCACATATCTGTATGTCCCCAGCCAAGCCTGGGCAACCTTCACAGACCCATCGTTGCAGCTCACTGGTGTGCTCTTGTCCATCGATCTGGGACTCCATCCCTCTCCTGCCGTACCTGGCTCACCCTTGCTAACCCTTCAGTTTTCGTCACACAGTTCAAACACCTCTTTGAGGGCCCAGAAGCCTTTGTATCATCCTTTCTGTTCCATCCCCAGCTGACTTAGCTCCCCCCCACCCCAGGGCCTTGTCAGCACTCCAGCGCATGGATGAGACGTGTGTGTTCTCATGCTCTGCCAGGCACTGGGCTGAGCACTGGCTGGAGGTGAAGAAGAGCGAGGGAGAGACCCTGTCTTCTGGAGCTCCCCATCTGCCACAGTATGGGGGGCCAGCCCCCAAAAAGAGATTTAGAGGGTCCCTGGAAGATGGGGCAGCGTCGGCAAATATTCTGGACAAATAAGGAGAAAGAAAGAGACTGGATTCTGTCTAGTGCAGAAGCCAATTCTGTAGTAGGGATAGATATTGAAAGAAAGATGAAGGGATAGATATAAAGAGAAAGAAAGAAAGTGGACAACTATTCAGTGAAATGAGCAGAAGCCGTTTATTGGGACCAACCGTGAATCTTTTATCCCAAATTTCACATGTTAAATCACAAGACTTTCACGTGAACACAAAGCCAGGTAGGTGGGGGGCGTCCCCCACCCACCAGGCGTTTCCTTAGGCATGAGGAAGGACAATCCCAATCAAATCACAAGACTTTCACGTGAACACAAAGCCATGTAGGTGGGGGGCGTCCCCCACCCACCAGGTGTTTCCCTAGGAATGAGGAAGGACAATCCCAAAGTTATCTCACTGTTCCTCATGCTTGGTTTATATTCCTCAAAAGCAATATAACTAACTAAAATCCTAATACCTTTCTTATCTGTGCTAATTTTACCTGTACTATAAACAACTCTTAATTATGGCTTAAACCAGTTCCTAAAGAATGTGGCCCAGTTCAAAGTTTGTGCTGGGCCATTTCTGGTAACCCTAGATAATCATCTATACCATCTAATGCTGGAAACAGCCCTCTAAATATATATACTAATTTTACAAATATATTTTTAAATCTTATAAAGAAGCTTGTATTATGTATAAGGCTCCCAAATGTGATCTGAGTTTGAACTATGTTAAGTTTAAAGCTGAAACCACAGTCTGTGAGAAACGGGAACATTGGATCCCTAGAGTCAGCCATGCCTGTCATATTCTCAGAACTTCATGCTTAGATCATCAAAATCCCTGCCAGTGGGTAATGCTAAACAACAAAGAGAGGAGGAGGGAATGGGCCTTCAGCTCCTGAACCAGCTTGGTGGTCTCAAGGTCCGCAGCCCGCCTGCATCCCTAACACTCAGGCAGGCCTCCACGGCCGGCTCCCAACACCACAGCACTTGACACCTTGACTGTAATCACTGGGTGCTTTCTGCGTCTCCGCCAGACCGGAGGCTTTTGGAAGGCAGGGTTCCTGGTTCAGTTTACTCCGATATCCAGTCCCTGATGCTGCAGGCTGTCAGTGAACACCTGTGAGTCACTGAACAATTGAGATTAATGCCAATAAAGATATGCTAAGTGGGCAAGGTTTTACCATTACCATTTGCTGCAAAATTTTACTTAATTTCCAAGAATCATCATATTTGAAGGCAAAGAATTTAGAATTTCCAGGTTTTTACCAGGGTCTCCCCCTGAACTAAACTATAAGTCTAAATAAGCCAGTATGTTTTCCTAGATATTTGTTAAAATACTTTGAAACATTGGTTAAGGCTACCATGTAAGTACAAGATATGAAATTTGTGACAGCTCTAAACTAACTCTGAACAGATACTTTGAGTTATTCCCACCACTACCGACGAGATGACCCTGGACGTATAACTTAATTTTTCTGTGACATGGTTTCCTCATCTCTGAAATGGAGATAATAGAACCCACTGCATAATGTAGCTGTGAGGTTTAAGTTAGTTAATACATAAAAAGAGTTCAGCTCACAAAGGCTGAAGTCCTTTGAAGATAACGATGATATAACTCTTGATTTGAAGCAGCAGGGGTGGGGACTGCACCAATGCAGACTTACACCATGATCTTAGGAGCTGGACTATCTTGAGTGTGTATCCTGTGTCCTGGCTCTGGTATTTATCAACTGTGTGATTCAGGATACATTACTGAACCTCTCTGAAACCTTAGTGTTCTCTCTAAATGGGGTTTAATAAGGGTATATCATGGATTTTGTGTGTGGGGGGGAGGATGAAATAAAAATCATGACTACAAAGATTTCAGATAATTAGTTGGCACTTGGAAAGTGGTGAGTACATGTTATTTTGAGTAGTTATGGTGATAAAGTAATAAGGTTTGCAACAGAAGTAAGATGGTTGACATTGTACTTACAGATCTCTCATCTCTCTTTAGAAAGAAATTCTGTCATACCCAGAAAGTGTTCGTGCAGGCAGATCAACTAGTGATGTTTCCTGCAAAAAGGAATGGAAGTGTCTCTCTGGGACTGAAATCTTTGGAATGAATATGAAGACTCAATTCAGTAGAGGGAAGGACTGACAGAGACAGAGGTGGGGCAAGAGACAGAGGCAGGCAAGGGTCCTCATGGGGGGATGAGTGGCCTTGCCCTTCATAGACAGTGTCTGGAGTCTGCAAGGGTGGGTCCCTCAGGAGACCTGGCACTAGTGACTGTTGGTGTTAGAGCTGTTTGAGTCATGTCTTGGCACCAACATTTGGAGAAATAAAAAGTGGCAAATATGTTTGATGGTCCTTCGACTCAGCTTCTCCTTCTCCTCCAGTCATTTGACCCCTCTCCTACAGTCCTAAGTACATTTTTCACTGTGAGCAGGTACATCTCTCTGACATGCAGTCAACACTGTGGTCCTTAAAGCCCCCCCTCCCCAAGATTCCCTGTGTTTCTTATGGATGTTGTATGTTCCTGTGAGACTGGAAACTGCTGAACAAGAAACATGGTATCCCCACTTCCTCTCCACTAGCCCACTGACTTTCACGAGTTAGAAAAAGAGACCCTTTCTTCAAGACATTTTGTTGCTATATGTCAGAAAATGATCTCAACCAATGCACAGAAGCTTGATAACTCTGATGTGATTGGCACCCTAAAGTTGGGTAGCATGCAACCTACATCACCATTCATGCCAGGTGCCTTTACCTTCTCCCACTGCCCCAACTTTGTCTTCAGTGATCATGCAAACCAAGATGCATTTGTTGCTCATGGTCCACCAACTGGAGTCTGCTAGACTCAACCTTCTCTCTCAAGAGTCAAACACACCATACAAGGAAGCCATACCCAGCAGCCTTCCCCAATCTAGACTACATAGAATTCCTACTGTGCCCTTTCTTGTTGCTAGCACTTTATATGGCACACACTTTTGTCATTTAATGTATCATGTTGGACTGTGGCTATTTGTTTACATCGTTGTCTCCCATTTTAAACTGTGAGCTTCTAAAGCAAGACCAGCTCAGATGCTAATGAAAATGCAGATTCCTAAGCCTGATTTCTGATCTCCTAAATCAAAATTTCTGGCCAGAGAATCTAGAAAGATGCATTTGTATTTATTTTATTATTGTTTGTTTTGAGTTGGAGTCTCACTCTCTCTGTCACCCAGGCTAGAGCACAGTGGCTTGGTCACTACTCATCTCAGCCTAAACCTCCTGGGCTCAGGTAACTCTTCCACCTCAGCCTTCTGAGCCACCTCGCCCAGCTCATTTTTTAATTTTTTTTTTGTAGAGATCAGGTCTTCCTGTGTTGTCCAGGCTGGTCTCAAACTCCTGGTTTCTAGCAATTCTTCTGTCTCAGCCCCCCAGTGTGCTGGGATTGTAGGCATAAGACACTGCACCCAGCAAAAACTGTCTGTTTAAATAAAACTCACCTGAACAACTTATGCCCATTCAGTTGTGAATCTTACTGCTCTAGAGGGCAAGACACATATTTGCTGTAGGTGATGAAATATTGGGCATTGTGTTTTACTTGGAGCAAGACTTGGCTTTTCAGACTTCCTAATAAGAAATTGTTTTGAGTTCCAAATGTTTTAGAAACTCTAGAAAATCACTATAGACTGCATGTTTATGTCTCCCAAAATTCTTCTATTGACATTTTAACCCCCAATGTGACAATATTAGGAAGCACGGCCTTTAGGAGGTGGTGAGGCCATGGACCTTCATGAATGGGTTGAGTGCCATTGTAAAGAGACCCCAGAGAGTTCCCTTGTGCCTTCCACTATGCAAGGATCGGAGTACACAGAAGATGGCCATTTATGAATCAGGAAGACAACCTCATCGGACATCACGCCTGCTGGCCTTTTGGTCTTGGACTTCCCAGCCTCCAGAGCTGTGAGAAGTAAATGTTTGTTGTTTCATCCATCCACTCTACAGTGTTTTGTTATAGCAGCCTAAGTGAACTGAATACACACACACGCACATGCACATGCACACACACACAATCTTCTAGAAAGAGGTATACAGATCTGTGATCTGGTATGTGTGTTTGGCAGGGAAGGGTTATGGAAAAAGGTGGACAGCACTTTAAGTTTGAAGTGGTTCTAAAATAAATATGCATGATGACAATATCCTGGGTTATTTCAAAAACTGGCTGACTGGGCTGGACATACTTTTTCCCCAAGATCAAAAGACTCATCTTTGGTCAAACAAAGGTTGATAAAATCTTGTGCAAGCTCTTTCGGGAGTGACCAGGGAAATTAGTTTTCTGTGATGACAGATTCACATAGTTGGGGATCAGATAGGAAAAGGAAGAGCATGGGAGTCAAGAATTCAGGCAGAGTTTTTTCCATTCATGGGATTAGGTATAGAGAAGAACAAATTGTGCAAAGACTTTGTAATAACTAATAAGACAAATTTGAACAACAAATAAATGGAAATTTGATGACAGAATTTTTTGCAGTTGGTTTTTTTTTTAATCCCCAGCTACACTTGTCTTTTACCTTTGTTCTGTGTTTTGATGACTTTGTTGACATCTCTTTAAAGCCATTTTTCAAGACTCCTTAGAAGAATAATTTTTGTCAATGGTAACCTGTCAAGTGACTAGATGCGGGGATGAATCTATAGCATCTTCCATGTAGAAGTACATCAGGGCACCTGAGCTCTGAGAGATCTCAGAAACTGCCTGCTTTCCAGTTCTTGTGCTGGGTTTCAAAGGAGACGAAATAATGTGTTTCCTAGGAGTTACTTACCAAGTATTCATTGTATGGTGTTATTTCTACAAATCTAGCCCTGCTAGAGGATGAAGATACTTTGCAATGGACACTTCAGTTACTGACTGCTTATCTGGGGACATAGCTCATGATTTTATGAGAGCACTGTGTAAAACCTTGTATAACTGCATGCTGAGCCTTATTGACACATGACCCAGAACATGGCTCCAGAGCCAGTAGCATCAGCATTACCTGGGGCTTGTTAGGAATCCAAACTCTCGGGCCCAAGCTCAGAACTACTGAGTCAATAATTTGCAATTTAACAAGATCTCCAGGTGGTTTATATGCACATTAAAGACTTACCAGTGGATTCTTGGATCAGCATGGAGCTGGATGAGTGAGAATCACTGAGGACTTTTAATGATTCTGATTTCTGGGCTCCAACTCTTGTATATTATATTTTAGCATAATTGGTAAATGTGAGCTCTTGGTGAAGACTGCTTGGGTGTAAATTACGGCTTTGACTCTCATTAGATGCGTTAATAGCTAAATAATTCAACCTGACCAGGTCTATTATCTCATCTATGAAAGAGCGAAATGACACCCATTTGGCAGGACTGTTGGGCAGACAAGATATTTATTACAGTTCCTGGCTTTTTATAGTAAGCATTCAAAGAAATGCTGACTTTTTATTCTGCTGGTCAGTGAAGTTTGGGAAAGCCTCCACTGTGGGATTGCACTTGGTTTATTTTATAGATAAGAAACTAGGTCTGTTTGGGTAAGAGCTGAGTGAAGGAAACACTCGAGAGTATTACTGCCACCATCCCCTCAATTCAGCACATGCACTTGATGTGTGTTTCTCTACAAATCTGCCTTCTATTTTCAATGCATCAGTGTCTGGAGTTCCAACTGATCTACTTTAAAATGGCACAGGCATCATTCAACATTAACGGTTCCACATTAGTGGGGTAGTATTTTTAATAAGTATTCTTATACACTTGGAGATCCTGAGAACAAGTGCCAGGAAAATATCTTCCAGGAGTGAGGTATTCAGAGATGGGAGAGAAACTGGTTTCACACAGCTCCCAAGTTGAAAAAATTATCTCAAACTACGGGATCCTCACTTCTTCAGGAAATGCTGACATAACATGGTATTTTTAGGGAAAATAAAATTGCATGCGTACCCCCACCCAGTCTGCCTCACAGATACCAATTAGTAGAGTACTCATACCCCAGTTTAGAAGTACTAGTCAATGCCACTTAGGAAACTTCTGTAGTTCCCTTCTGATGCGTCTTTATCTATCTTTTGGCTTAGAATGTTTTGTTAAAATATCCACATTTATTTTTAGGTGTATGCATTCTTACATAAGCGTTTGGCATTAAACACATTCTTCGTGGCTGATTGTCATTTTAACCTGCTTTTAACAGTTATGTGGGGATAATAACTACCTTGAAGGACTGCTGTAAACTTAATGGAGATCATGCTTACTAACCAGTTCAGTGCAATGCCCTCCATGGGTGGAGGCTGTGACTCTGTATTAGCATGGTCACCTCATTTCCTTCTGGAAGTTCATCAGATTTCATTTGTATCACTTTGTAATTTAAATAACAAGAGTTTGAGCAGCTCCATGAGCACCTCTGACTGCATTTTTGCCCTTCTTCAACTAAAGTTTGTGAACGTCCCATCAGTTCAAAGTCAAGTACCTGTTCCATGGTAATATATGGTGACTCAGTGAGCCCCACGTGCGGATCTGGTGTACCCACTATTCCCTGGATGTGAAGATGTACCTCGTATGTCTTGATAACAGGTTGAGAATGAACTGGAATGTGACATTTCAGACCTATTATAATTTGCAAATATGTGTTTGTCTGTGTAAGTGTATGTGTGCGTATTTTTAATACAACAGTTATAGGTCAAGAAAATGAGGAGAGTAAATACTGGATCAGAAACCGAGCTTCAGACTATTCCCCACCTATTATTTTGTTCAGATGCAGATCGATGAGCATCTCTTACTCCACTTTCTAGGTTATATTCAGTGATCTGTTTTGACCAGTGGGAGGGCATGCAGCTTGGTACCAGTTCCTTGGCTTTTGGCTTGTGAAAGCAGGGATTCTAAATATTGTTTACTGATAGCCATCCTTACTGGAGTTAGTTGATATCTCATTGTAGTTTTGATTTGCGTTTATCTGATGGTTAGTGAGGCTGAGCATTTTTTCATGTGTTTATCGACTACTTAAATGTCTTCCTCTGAGAAGTGTCTGTTTGTGTCCTTTGTCCACTTTGTAATGGGGTCTTTTTTTTTCTTTCAATTCATTTGATTTCCTTGTACACCCTGGTTGCTAGGCCTTTGTCAGATGTATAGCTTGCAGCTATTCTTTCCCATTCCCTGAAGTGTTTCTTTACCTTCTTGATGGTTTCTTTTGCTGTGCAAAAACTTTTCAGTTTGATAATGTCTTACTTATCTATCTTAGCTTTTGTTGGGAATATTATACAACCATAAAGAAGGACAAAATCACAGCAAATTGGATGCAGCTGGAGACCATCACCCTAAGTGAACTATTACAGAAACAAAGAACTGAATACCACATGTTCTCACTCATAAGTAGGCTCTGATTACTGGTCACATGAACACAAGGATGAGATTGGCAGATGCTAGTCACTGCTATGGGAAAGAGGGAAGAGGGAGGGGGCATGTGGCAACACACTGAGTTCCTAGTCTACTATGGAGGGGGGAAGAGGGCCAGCTAGAAGCCCAAACTTTACCCGATCGCAACCTACTTATGTGGTACATCCCCACTTGTACCTCATAATTCTAAAATAAATGAGTAAAATAAATAGTGCTTACAGTTTTCACAGATTTTATCTGTTAACCTTGGTGTGGGTTTTATTTTGAAACTTTGCAACGGTACCTCCAAGTTTGCTACCATTATATAGCCCCTTGCCCCTCTCACTTGTTACCTGCTGGCTCTATGCAGTGCTAACATTGAGTCTGCAGTGAGTAACCACCTCGACTCTTATGGGACTAACAGCCAAGTTAGTCACATCATCTCACTCTCTCACACTCTCCACCAACATTAGCCATAATCTATCACTGGACCAAATCCTGCGGCCCCAGATTGCACAGTCAGTATTCCTGCCATGCTTATAACATTGCACATAAAGAGTTCTTCAGTTGCAAGCACAGAAACTGACTCTGGTTAACTTTACTCAAACAGGACATAGTTGGCAGAACATACGTAGTCCAGTAATTGAAAGTCTGAGAAAGGGGGAAACAGGCAGCTCATGCTATCCAGGTATCCAGTGTACTATCTCATCTGAAAGCTATTCCAGGAATGCATTGACCCAAACTTTCATTTTTTTTCTCTGTCCTTGCATAGCTCAGCTCAATGTCCAAAGTCTGAGAGAGAAAACCTGATTATTTTAGCTTGGTTCATATGCATGGCATCTTGGCTAACAGTCTCACTAAGATCACAGACAATGGCAGAGAAGAGATGCCCCATCAAAATGCTATAACTAGTTTAACAGAGTGAATGATTGGAGAGAAAAAAATCACTGCAGGCACTTTATGGTGTTGTTTATCTTGGTTTGTAATAATAAATGAACATTATGAAAATTTGGCTACCCGATAAAAGGATAAGACAATCCAAAGGGCAGCAAAAGAAGGGAGAGCCATCCCCTTACTCCCATGGGAAGATATCAGAGAGCATGATAACCATATTTTCAGTGTTTTCAGGGAGGCAGAATTTTATTTATGGAATCTCAGCATTACGAAAGAGCTAAATATCATAAATTTCAGTGATTCTCAAATGCCAGGATAGGCCAGCTGCATTCAGTCACTGAGAAATCTCAAACTATATAGAGATGCTAGGGTCCCATTCTCAAAAATCATGCTCTATTTAAATCTGAAGTTCATCTCCAGAAGTCAGTTTGCAGAACTACCAAGACGGTGAGTGGGGGCTTGGGTAGAAAGGCCATTCCCCTGGGCCTCTCAAGCGTGAAAAATCTCAAATATAGATTGCTTGGCCTTATCTCTACACGAGGTTGAATGCAATCATAGAGCTACAGCACCGGGACTGAAATATGACAGTATTTGCACCCTCTCATGTTGGATCCAGGCTGCTTAAATATCTTGGCTAAGAATTAACATGTGTTTCAAATCTGTTAGTTATCTGGTGAATGGCACACCCATGTTGCTGTATCCTGTTCTGTGCTAAAAGCATTAATTTGTTAAATGTAAGCCTTTGAAATGTACCATGATTTTGGCCACCCTCTTTCTGCCATTTCTTCAAGCCAAAGACCTGGTCTCTCTTGGCACCAGGAAGTGCAGGCCTGACCCCCACACTGAGGCACATAGCCTCTGACCCAGGCCTCAAGTCCTGGAAACCGGGCACGAGCCGAACAGGCATTCTTCAGCTGCACATCTCTTGTCACCACTTTAAAAAAATATTTTGCAATATTATTAGTGTTTTTAAAAGTGCTGATGTTTGGCCATGTCTCAGACCAACTAAACTTGAATTTCTGAGGATGGGCTTCAATGTCTCCACTGTTTTAGGGTTTTTCAGGTCATTCACTATGCTCCAAGTTGAGACTGAAGTAAAAAAAATAAAAACAATTGTCACATACTTTGGGAACAGTGGATCAAGTGTCAGGCTCTGTGCTCTGTTTTTGACTGTGGCACCAGGAAAGCTATTCTGGCAGCTCATGTCAGTGGTTAGCAAACTCCTAGTCATCTGTAACAGCGGTCCCCAGCCTTATTGGCACTTGAGACTGACTTTGTAGAAGACAATTTTTCCATAGACCAGGGGGTGGGATGGTTTTGGGATGATTCGAGTGCATGATATTTATTATGCACTTTATTTGTATTAGTATTACCTTATGGTATATGATAAAATAATTATACAACTCACCATAAAAAAACAGAAGCATGGGCAGAGTGGTAAATAAAATAATGAATGGGCCACACATGAACTAAAGTCAGTGTCAGATTCTGACTTAAAGCCTGACACCAGATGCAGCTGTACGATTGAAGTACATCAACTTACTTGCCACTCACTGTTAGGGTTCTGATATGAGTCTGAAAGCAATTGGTTTATTATGATCTCTGTGCAGTCAAACCTCATTGCTAATGTTAATCTGTATTTGCAGCCTCTCCCAAGCACTAGCATCACCGCCTCAGCTCTACCTCAAGATCATCAGGCGTTAGATTCTCACACGGAAGATTCAACCTAGATCCCTTGCACGTGCAGTTCGCAATAGGGTTCATGCTCCTATGAGAATCTAATGCTGCCACTGATCTAGCAGGAGGTGGAGTTCAGACAATAATGTGAGTGATGAGGATGAAGCTTTGCTCACTTGCCTGTCACTCACTTCCTGCTGTACTGGTCCATGAGGGCTGGGGACCCCTGATTTGTAAGAACTCAGTCTATATATCACTTCCACCATGCAGCCTTCCTTGATGACCCACCCAGGCAAAACTTGTACTGTCTTCTGTGCCAGAAATTACCCATGAATATCTGTTGCAAATATAGATGCATGACCCCAGACCTAGTGTTTCAGAAGCCCGAGGGGTAGAGCCTGAGATTCTGTGTTTTTAGCCAACTCCTTACATGCTTCTCACCTTCAGCAGTTTCAGGAAGCATCACTCTGTGCCCATGGGATGTGTGCATACTTCTTTTGCTGCACACTCACTCAATTATGAGTAATTATTTAGATTCACCTACCAAACCATGAGCCCTTTGAAGGAAAGAATGTTATCGTAATCAATTTTGACTCCCAAGGCCAAGCATGATGCTCTCTTCATAGATGTTTTTACACCCAATGAATAAATATGAACAAATCAGCCAAATTTTATTGAATGCCCCATGATCTTTCATAGGACATCCAAATTTAAGAAAATAAAAGTATAAGGATTAAGTTATTTCTTCTTTCTCTTTCTTTTCTACTTATTGTATACAACTTACAGAGTTTAGATTTCTTCTCATGGTTGCTTTGATATTTTTGAATATCTATGTCAGGCATTATTAGATGCTAGAAATATAGCAGTAAAAGCTAATGCTTATTGCAATTTAACCATGTTCTGGATATAGTACTAAGCACTTCACGTGGATTAGCTCACTTCATCCTCACAACCTATGAAATAGGTATTAATATCATCCCTCATTTTACAGACCCACAGAGAGAGTAGCTCACATATATACGCCATGCACACTAGGAAGCAGCAAAACCAGTGTTTGAATCCAAGCAGTCTAGATCCAGTGTTTCCTGCCTCTGAATGATGAATTAACACAATCCTTGTACTTAAAGCCTTATGGGAGAGATGACAGTCTCAGAAAGCATTCTCATAATGTGTTAAAGCTTTGCAGAGGAAGGGAAATGGTTAGAAGAACACAACACAGGGAGTTTTAAAGTTGCCTTGAGGGGAGTAGGACTAAAATGTTCATGAAGACCTCCTTGAGAGTGTGGTTAGGTTGAACTGTGAAAGGCGATTGGTACGACTTGGCCTTGAAGAAAAGAAGACAGGGTGAAGGCATTCCTACTGAGGGGAGGCGTGAGCAGAAGCATGGACTCGGGAGGACACACTGGCTAGTGAATCAGCCGAGTTCACTGAGGTAGCTCCCAGGAAGAGGTAGATGGTGAGATACAGAACTGCAGTGGTGGGAAAAGTGCAGATAGCCACTACGTCACTTACAGAGTCCCATTCAAGATGCTTTGAGCAATGCAAGAGAATATGCTGCCTCATTCAGCAGTCAAAGCACGGAACTGGCGCCAGGCCCAAGGGCAGAAGACTTTGAACTGCGTGCTTAGTAAGCACCTGCCGGAGACCAGCTCCAGCCGGTTCAGGGTACCCCAAAGGTGGAGACGGCGTCGGCAATTGGGGGGAAGAAGAGAGAGAAAGAAAGAGACTGGACTCCAGTCTAGTGCAGAAGCAATGTGTGTTATTGGGAATTACAACGGGTCTTTTATACACAAAGTCAGATGTGGGGGAGGGGGGGTCCCCCACCCACCAGAAACCTTAATCCATGAAAACTTAATCAATGATTGCCTTTAAACCCTTTTCATATGATAATCTTAAAATCCCATAACAAAGGATAACCCAATCTGTGACTGATATATTCTATAAACCTTTTTCATCCTAAGCTGATTGATTTATGCCAAGTTAAACAATTCTATAGAAGCTTAAGTATTTACTTTACAAATGAAGTGCCCATCCCGGAATGTTTGGAATGTGGCCCAGTCCAAAGTTCACAGTGGGCTACCTGCAAGTAACCCGGCCGCATTCTTTCAACAAAATGGCTGTCTTCTAAAACTATATGCTACAATTTACACCTTCAATAAATCCTAAGATCATGACCCAGAAGCCTGTGACCAATACTAAGGCTCTTAGATGTGACCCGAGTTTGAATTATAAGTTGTGTGAAAGCCAAAACTGCAGTTTGTGGAAGAATGGGAGCAATGAGCTTCTAAAGTTAGCTTGTGTTCGTCCCAGTCTCAGAGTTTTTATGTTTTGAGCTCACAGGAGCTTAATCTGGTTGGTGCTGAGTAGAAAGGGGGAGGAAATGGGGTCAATAGCTCCTGAACACATCCTAGTGGTCTCGGGGTCAACGGCCCTTCCTGATCCCTAACGCTCAGTGGGCCTCCGTGGCCAGCTTCCAACAGGCACCTTGCATCTCTCTTTTGCCTCTCACCTTGGCTTCTGTCCGTTGGCTCTGTTACCTGGCTGCAGCCCCTAGCCTCAATCATCTCACACTCAAAGCACCAAGCTCAGCGACTGAGAGGGTGCACTTCTCTAATTGCTCCAGAACAACCATGGAAATAAATTTCATTGGCACTGCTGGACCAGATTTAAGTCAGCAGGTCCCTGTTGATCCCAATTCAGTCACTAGAGGGCACAGCGCATAGATGGCTTAGTCTAGACCATGTACGCTGCCTTCGAAATTTGTGAAGAAGTCAATCACAAAGCACATGGTTGAAGAATAAAGAAGAGATATGCCCCAGAGTAGAATTGGGATACATTGTCACAAGAAGAGGGAGTAGCCACTGGGCAGAAACATGACAAATGTCCACTGGAGTTGAAGTTCAGGACTGGAGAGACCCTGAATGTTGTCTGTGAACAAACCATGGCCTTTGCATCTTATTATTTGTCTTTGCCTCAAGCAATGAGCTTTGCCTGGCTACTGGCCTCGTTTAGAGCTCTGGTTTGTTTTGGGGAGCTCACACTGAATTAAAGGGCAGGTTGCTTCTCTCCTTCAGCTGTGAGGCTGTTCAACACAGAACAGGATGCTCTGGCTCTGGAAAAAGCCTCTTAGGCTTCCTCATTGAGTGTTTTCCAAAGCTACCTGAATAGACCCTCTCTGTCCCCACCTCCACCCACCCAACCCTTATCCTATTGGCAGCCACCTTAGAAAGGAAGTGTATGAGATGGGGATTGTTTGTATGGAAACAATCCTTCTGTAATGGCTTTGGCCTTCTCTGGCATGAATTGAGTACTTACCATAGTGAAGCCATGTTTTATTTATGTTATTTCTTCAAGACCTCTGGTTAGCTTCTCAATTTGCAATGCAAATCAGACAAAAGGTTTATATACTCTACATACAATTTTCCATACATCCACATTCGGTGACAAATTGTAATCTCTCAGCCTAGCAGTTCTAGTGTGATTTTAGATAATAAAAATAGTCACCACATACAGCTCTAGCTTATGCTAATAGACCCACAGTCATCTGAGAAGCTGAAACTAAGCAACAGACTTTGGGTTCAGAAAAGTCACACCACAGATGACATTGTCTTTTGAAGGGAAAATTTTCAAGGAGAGTCCCTGACTTATAACCTAGAACTGGAAAGGGAGGACCTGATTACCATGAGTCCAAGCATCACTCGGCATGTGAATTCTTGCTGGTGTCCTATCATACTTCAAACAAAAAATAAATAAATTAAATCCCAGAGCGGCATGTGAATTCTTGCTGGTGTCCTATTATACTTCAAACAAAAAATAAATAAATTAAATCCCAGAGCCGCCTCTGACGGAAGGAAAAAGGAATTGTGTCTCTGTATCTGGTGCTGCCTGTAAGTTGAATGCTTACGTGTGCTCTGGGGGAGTTGAGCTATACTTGCTACTAGCTAATTGTATGCCCTTTTGTGAAAGGCTGTTGTTTAAGTGGCTACAGTTTAGAAAATAAAAAACAGAGATAATGAGGTTTTAGATAAATCCCTTTGTAGAATCCACATGACTAATGGTTGCATTGGCTCAAAATCTAAATGGTGGATTTGAATCAACAGCCCAAATCTCACTCACCCTTCTGGTCAACCCTCAGTCCCTGCACAATCTAAGTATTTGTCTTTGTGAGAGAAGAGCTGCCAGCAGCTGGTGATACTCTGGCCAGAGGCAGGGGTCCATAGGAACACCTGGCTTCTAGAAAAATCTGACACAGCTACGTGTGGGCTCCCTTTCTAGCTCTAGGCTGGTTCTGGAAAACAATGGTTCTTCCACACCATCAGCAGCATTCTTTCTCAAATTAGTTTGCCTCACATGATGATTTTCTGCCTTCAAAAATTAGACTAATGTGCGCACTATAAAACCATGTTACTCATGATGCCAGGCCTGAAAATGCCTGCCCCATTGTCCTCTACACTTTAGGAAAACAAATGGCAATTTTTATTTTCCATGGCCTCTCTCAGTGGGTGCACCCTGGGCACACCGCCCTTGAAAACATCAGCAGCAGCTGCTACAGCACAACTCTAACTCCTTGTAACTGACAGCCTCCGGGTTGCAGCTGGGAGCAGGTAGCCCGCGCGTGGACTTGGACGGCACCCAAAACAGTCATCGCAATGCAGACCAAAGTTGCTGGACTCATTCTGGAAAATGATCTGCTTTTCAAGACTGGTATCTGCTTACAAAAGAAATGTTTGTTTTAAAATAAAATCCATTTGCCTAATAAGCATCCACCCAGTTTTAGGCTGCTTTCCTCAATCCTGTAAATAAAATTGCCTGGATTGCTTCTCCTAGTGATTCATGAAAAGTGGACTTACCTTGTGATAAACGAATTCAAAGAATAGATCCAAATCCTCACTTCCTTCTTTGCTAATAGTGGCGCCTAATGTTCTCTGTCCATTTTTCTTTTCAAATTAATTAGATAATACACAATATGCAGTGAATGCCAAAGCAGGTGTTCCTTGTTTTCTGTTGTTGTTTGTTTGTTTGTTTTCTGTTTTTGTTTTTGTTTTTGATTTGGAGTCTCACTCTGTTGCCCAGGCTGGAGTGTAGTGGCACACTTACGGCTACTGCAGCCTCTGCCTGCTGGGCTCAGGTGATCCTTCACCTCAGCCTTCCAAGTAGCGGAACTACAGGTGCATGCCACCACGTCCAGCTAATTTTTTTATTTATTGTAGAAACGAGGTCTTGCCAAGTTGCCCGGGCTGGTCTCGAACTCCTGGGCTCAGGCAGTCGTCTTGCCTCTGCTTCCCAAAGTGCTGGGATTACAGACTTGTGCCACCACGCCCAGCCTCAAAGTAGGTATTCCTAAGGAGGGGGAGAGATTCAGCATGGGTCACTGAAGTGTTGAATGATAACCTAATTCAAAAAAAAGTCTTCAGCTATGGCCAATGTATTAATATATTAGAAGTCAGATTGCCTATCTGGGTAATTGGGTTTTTACAAATCCTAAGTTTCCCATTAGTTCGTATTTGTCAGATAGTCAGAGGAGCAAGTTCCACGGGGGCATATTTGTTTAAATAACAGAAGCTGATCTAATCACCAATTTGCAGTACCTTTTAAATGAAAAACAAATACTAGGCTCCTCTGAGAAACCAGATCAGACATTTGTTTTTCCCTTCATATCATCTAGATGCCCTCTTCCCATCACGATATGTCTTTACCCTTTAAGAATTTTTTTTAGAAGGAGGGGAGGGAAGGGAAGTAAGGCTGAAAATGAATTTTATTGATAAAAATCAGCTTTTTCAGGTGCTATCAACTTGAAATAAATAGAGTTCTTATACCACCTACACAAACTTCCTGCTTATGTGGATATTCTTTTTTTTTTTCCTCCTTAAATCACAGAACACAATTCTGCTTTCTCAGGAGATACATCTAGTTTCAATCAAACTGTATAACATCCAACCAAATAAAATCTGGGACAGGTCAATCACTGTAATAATGTGAAAAGACTAAGAATGCTGCTGTTATTTAATCTATGATTTCTCTAAACTTTTCAAATCATTTGGGGTTTCTCTGGGTTGCATAATTTAATAATGAAGACAAAATAAGATTGTGAAATCTGCCTTTTTTCTTTTTCTCTCTGATCTACAGCCTGAAAACCTCTTTTCAATCTCTTCCCTTCAATTAATGAAATAGTCTCCCAGCCCACTCCCATCCTGCCTGGAGACACAGTATTGCCATGGTTACCTGGATACCTGTTCGCAAAGAATATACACTGTGGCAATGCGGCAATTTAACCGTCTCAGTGTATTGCACTTAGAAGCAGTAATGAGACCATTATGGACCTTACTTGTAGTGAAATGCCATTGATGTTACAGTCTGAGATTAAAACTTTAATTTGTATTCATTTACTCATTTAAAGAGATAAGGATGAAGAGACTGGTCTGTGTAGTTAAATAGCAAGTCAGTGACATGAAATTGTCATCCACTTGTGACATGGCATTGAGTCTGCCTCTCCTTGACACATGCTGGTGAGGTTGGAAGATAGAAGGATCACCCCCTCAACCCAACAGGAAGTTAGCAGGAAAAGGCCAGTGTGAACAAGGAGGTATTTGGGGAGCAAGTGATCCTCAATTGTGAATTCACATGAGGGGCCAGGGAAAGAGATCTTCAGGGATATTGTCTTCATTTTATCTGAAAACCTTGCTCATTCTAGTAAACTTTAATTAGAACCTCTCATAAAGGCCCTTACAGATTTTCTCTGGTGAAAGAATACTTATTTCTAAGCATATGCTTTTTTTTTGCTATGAAAAGTTCTTAATATCTCTCCACACCGGGTCTTAACCTCATTTTAAAAAGTTGAGAGATGGGTTGCAAGTAATTTGAGCTAATGATAACGAAAAGACCCAAGTGTGCTGATACCGCACTTTAAAGAAAACATTAGATTGGAGTCAAGATTAACCCTATACTATCATTTACTTTCTCACAATCTCATAGGAGAGAAAAGGGGTAATTACAGTGAGAATGCTGAGAAACTCAATCGGCTCTAAAGCTTGAAGCTAGAAGTACTGCTTCTTACCATGTACTCAACATTATACCCCTGATTGCTTTCTGAGTATGCATTTTTCTGTGAATTAGCACAAGGTCTTTAATTAAATAAACCGGATCCCTTGGAAAGATGACGAAGAAACATACACAATTTCCTCATTCACATTCCCAAAACAATTCAGTTTTTCAGAGTGAAGTATTAAAGAAATAAAACTAATCAGAAATAAGACTCTTATCAGAATCTCTGGACTGCAGTCCCAAACCCTACACCAAAGAAATATTTTGGGTGGGTCAGAATTAAAAATTTTTAAATCAAATTATGCAAAAACTAGATAAAATCATGGATTCATGTTTTTTACCTATGAATAAAGAAGAACCATGGTTTAGAATTTTATAAAGGAGAACATGCTAATAAATATTCAGAAACTTAAAGTTTTAAACTTATGTATCTTATAATATCTGGAATCCATGACAAAACAGGTGGATTAAAAACTAGAACTCTCATGTATCATTGGTGGGAGTAAAGTGGGTATATTTTTCCTGAAGAACAACTTGATAATATATATACAAATACATATTTTCCTTCTATGCAGACATCTTCTCAATAGGTTCTTATCCTAAGGAGGTAGTTGCATAAGTGCAATTCAGAAAGAGAGAAAGAAAAACGGCACAGCATCGTTTATTATGATTTGTACAAAGCTGCAGGCATGTTTAACTACTTCTGTCCTTGAACTTGACTTATTTCTGAGGGTATAGGAAAAAACATTTGGTTTGAGAAGTATTTGCAAAAATGTTCACCAAATTGTTAATATGGTTGTTTTTGGTGGGAGGAATATGAATTATTTTTAATTTCTTCTTTATATGCCTCTTCATAATTTTACTATTTTTATAACAAGTATGTATTAGTTTTATAATCAGAGGTAACAATTCAGCTGTTGAATCATATCCCTCTAGAAGATATGTTAAAGTTTTAACCCAGTACCTCAGGATGTGCCCTTATTTGAAAATAATCCTTGCACATGTAATCAAGTCAAAATGAGATCATAATGAATTGGAGTGAACCTTAATACAAAATGATTGGTGTTCTTATAAGAAGAGAGACACACAGGAAGAAGTTGGCCATGTGACCACTGGAAGTAGAGGCTGGAGTGATGCATCTACAAACCAAGGAATGCCAGGGATTGCAGCAAACGCCAGAAGCCAGAAGAGGCAAGAAAAGGTTCTTTTGCAGGTTTCAGAGGGTGCACAACCTTGCCATCACCTTGGTTTTGGATATCTACCCTCCAGAACTGTGAAATAATACATTTATGCTGTTTTTAAGGCATGCAGTTTATGGCACTTTGTTATGGCAGCCCTAGGAAACCAATACAAAAGCTATTTTAATCTGGGGAGGAAATTCCATTTGCTCTATGAATGTAAGAAGAAGATTCACGGTTCTACAGCATCACACGTGGAATAGCAAGCTCATTTATTAACTGTTCTGCATCTAATATAGTAATCTGAAATTGAATTAATTGTGAAAAGATCCTACTTCTCCATTTTTCTGCAGATGACATAAATGCTGAAGTGGCTCTGAACACATCCTCAGGCAACAGAAGCATCGTTTTCCAAGGGCCCCAGAAGCCTCCTTCTTCTGCCAACCATCACAAATATTATGAAGTATCCAGAGATTTGTCTCAGTGATGGACTACTTTAAAGAATTTCAGGCCTGCTTGTCATAATTTTAATTTCTTCCCTTCAACCATATATAAAATATGACAGTAACAATGAGCTGAAAGGAAAATTAGGTCCCAAGTGTTTTGGCATTTTTTCAGTATGGAAGGTCAACCACATAGCAGTCAGCCAGAAAGCATTGTGATCACACATATGGCATTTGTTTGGGAGGAGAGCCGGTGGGAGGAGGAGTGTCCTGTTTTCCAGCTGCCTTCTAAAGTCAGCCTTGATTTCTGTAAAATCCTGTTGCATTGTATGTAGCCTTGTAATCATTTTCTTTCTAAATTGTCTTTGAAAATCTTGAGAGCTAAGAAGATAAGATTCCAGGAAGCCTGTGCCCTCTTGATGGTGTCAGGTCTTCAGCAAGGTAAAAGTGGGTGTCTAATTACATCAGGAGTGGACAAATGTGCCAGTTCAGGACTAAAACCTGAACACACAGTCAAAGAACTACTCGACAAGACATACTTTACAAGAGGGCTACAGCTTATGAAAACATAATATAGACTGGAACCACTTCTATTCTCTTGAGAGAAACTACACTCCAATACTGTTTATTAAAACTATTCCTTTTAAACGTTCTTATGATAGAGAGTTCAATGACCACAGCCAACTCTACGTGCATAGAGAGCCCATGTGTGCACCTAGCGTGATTTGGAAGGCGACCAAAGAGCCAGGGATCAGTCAAGCACTTGGAAAGTTTCAGATAGTAGAAACCCAATTCCAACAGGATCATACTTTTAAAAAAAAAGCAAAAGGGATTTTGTTGGGAAGTCAAGGGGTGTAGGTGGCATCCAGTCCATCTAAGGACTCACTCATTGTTTCTGTCTGCCACTGTGCTCCCTTTGAACTCTGTTCTTCTTGGGCAGTGGCCTTATTCCCCCTCCTGTCAATAAGACTTCTCCCATCTGGCCAGTGCAAGTAGGTTTACATCCTGTTGCATTCTCATGGCTCACAATCCAAGATGGAAGAGGAGAAAAATCTCCTTTTCTGGTGTTCATATGGGAATAATCTCTGGATTCAGAGAAGTTCTCTGTTGGATTTGAATGAGGTGACCATATGGAGAGTAGATGGGGTGCTATGACCCTGGCAGAGTAGATGGGGTGCTCTGACTAGTCAGGCCTGAACCTGCAGCTCAGAGGGCAGGGCATTGAGACCAGAAACTCTGCCAGGACAAAATGGGACAGAAAGATGATCATCGTGGAATACGACTATCCAAAGAAGAAGGAGAGTGATACCAGAAAGGCAAGCAGTGGCTGCCACCAGGACGTCCTGGTCCCCCCAAATGCTAACCCATCTCTTCTGGACCTGGGTCTCCATTGCACTTGGAATCTTTGTTTTACTCTTTTAGGTTACAATTATTATATGTTATATAAAAAGATATAGATGGATATAGACACTATGTAAATTGCAATGATTACAAATGGCTCAAATCTTGCAGAGCTGACAAAAAACAATGACAAAACTCTATAAATAAAGTAAACATTGATTGCAAAATAAAACTTTTATGTGAACAGAGCTTTAAATTAAATAAGAGTTAGGTACATAATGTTGGAAAGCATAAGGATATTTATTTTTTGAAAGCAAGCTATAAATAAATATAAAGCTATATTGAAAAAATATGTCAAAAAGACAACTCACTAAGCTGGGGATAAAATATACAAATAGACTGCATGGTTATAGTCTTTCCTGTTTAAGCAGGAATTCTGATTGGCCATTCAAAAATAAATGTCCACTTCATAGATATAGTCCAAATGTTGCACTCTGCCCTTAAAGTGAGATCTAGGTCACCAACAATTTATCTTTCAGGAATTGACACCATTTATGAAAAATTATAAATGACTTGGAAAATCCCTGTGAATTTGTGGCCATGCAGTGTAGAGAGAGAGAGAGAGGACTTACCTTCTAGTTGTGGTGAGAGGCCAGACCTCAACCTGTCTTCTGCCCTCAGCCTTGTCCATGCAGGGCCTAGAACTCACCCTGCATTTGCTCAGGGTCTCACACTCAGCCCCAGGTTGAGATTTCAACATAAAGTTCTAGTTCTCCAGGCCCTCTGGGATGATTGTAGCCTAAGGTAGTATTTACTATCTCAGTTCAAGTATCAACTTTTAAGGGAAAGCTCCAGGTGATGAAGCTGTATTTCCAATTGGGAATCAAGACACCTTTTCCACACCCTTTGAATGAGGGCCTCAGTCGAACTCACCTGTAGTCTGGGACAAGCTCAATTATGAAAGGAAAGACTCAGGAGCCTTCGCCATAGAAAACGAAGTTTCCAAGTCAAGGCAGTTAATTTTCCAGTATTCCCATATGTGTTATCTACTTAAAGGCCTACATCTAACTAGTGTTTGGTTTTCCAATTTTTGAAAAATTAGAACATAAAGAAAAATATCAACTATAATCGCCTCATCCAGACAACGCTTGTTAGTGTTTTGATATATATCATTCAAGATTTTATTCCCATGTAAATATGAAATGCAAATATATTTTATTTCACAGGAATCATTTAATCCTATAACAAATATGTTATTACCTGATTTTTAAAATGCAATATATTATAAGAATGTTTCCATTGAAATAAATATTTATCAGCATTTTAGCTATCGTATAACTCTAATAGAATATATAATGCTTTTAGTTTATTGCTTCTTTATTCTAACGATAAACAATGCTTGCTACTAAAAGCAACTCTTGGATGATATTATTCTAAATTTTGTTCTTATTTCCTTAGGTTTAGTTTTTAGAAGTATAATTCCCAGGTCAAGTGTCTGTAGATTCCTTTGGGTTTAAGTTGTCAAGCAAACGGCCATCCAGAAAGGTGTAAGAGTTCTCATTTTCTCTTACTGTCAACCAGAATATAATTACTTTGTAGAATTTCTGACTCTTTGGGGTGGGGAACAATATCATCGCCATATATTTTATCTTTAAAGACATTTTTTTCATATTTCAAATATCTGAACTCAGAGTACATCTTGCAACACGTGGTGACTCTATAATGTGTTGTAGTTTAATTTGCAGAATGTTTTCTTTTTTAATTGCACATAAAGGTACAAGATGCCCCATAATCAATGGCATCTTACATTCAGTAAAGCACGGTGGCCCAGGCTAAGCAAGTTTAGGTTTTGGGTTAGCTTCCTTCCCACCCACAAGCTTCTGGGAGCAATTGCCCTTGCTAACTGCTGGAGTGCGCAAAGTATGGAAATTCAATTCAACCTGATTCAAGTCTCTCTGCATATGGCTCAGGGACTACAAAGACGAACATGACAGTGCTGAGAAAAGCTTAATTAGGAAGGTCACTGCATAAAAACTATGTAATGAATCTTACCTCAAAACCTTGGTGGAACAATGCAGGAGATGAATAAATAAAAACGTTATCCACACAGAAGCCAGACATGAATTTCAAAGCATCTGTTTCCCACCCTTTATTGTCACAGATCACTAAGAACCACGCTGTGTGACTGACCCATGGCTCCTTGAACACATCCATTGCCTGAGCACTCACTTGAGCTCAGAGGAGGTCTCCTTCCCTCACACCCTTCTCAGACTCAAGAAAAGGCCACCCTCCTTAGAGAAGCTGGCTCCGGCTCCATCTCTTTCTTTCCTGTCTTCTGTCAGAAGCCCCTGCTCTGTGTTCCCACAGTACTTCAACAGTACTTAGTACTTCCACAGTACATAGTACTTCCACAGCACTTAGCTGGTAAGTAGTACTTAACACCACACATCATGGTAACCTACTGATGTACTATGAAGCATGGTCAGGTGGTGAGGAAGAGTGCTCCAAAGCAAGAATAGGGTGGACTGCCACAGCCCCTTCCCAGTTCTCATTACCTGCTATCTGGGGGAATATCTCTAGTAACCACTCTTAAATCTCAGTTGCTTTATCTGCACATGGAAGTGAATTCTGCCTAGTTCCAAGGGTAACTTGGAGAATGAACTCTAATAGAACATATGAAGTTTTTAGTACATGAACTGTCTTTTAGATAGCATGGAAAACAAAAAGCAAGTAGCTCACTGGCTATCCATCTCCCAGCTGACCAAAGAACTCTGGGAGTGCAGGAGATAAGTCCTTTATCTCAACATCCCCAGGTACCTGGCATGGAGAAACTTCCCAGTACAGGTGTGTCACTCTGTTTACACAGAAAGACCACACCCACAGACTTAGGCGCTGAAAGAAATTTGGCTCCTCTTTTTTGGCTCATGGAGAGCTTTTGTGCTTTGGAAGTGTTCTCCTGCTCTCTGTTTGTGGACAGAGGTTTTGTTTGTTTGAGCTTAGTGATGTGAAAAGCAATCAAAAAGACTGTAAAAATCTTGATAGACTTTTTTCTGTTTTCTTGTTTTTCTTTTCCTGCTTACAAGGAATCTTTCTTTAAAAATTTATTGTAGAGACAAAGTCTCACCAAGTTGCCCAGGTTGGTCTCGAACTCCTGAGCTCAGGCAGTCCTCTAGCCTGAGCCTCCCAAAGTGCTAGGATTACAAGCTTGAGCCACTGCACCGGCCTACAAGGAGTCTTAAGACTGAAAACAAAAGGAAGGTAACGTGTGTTAGCAAGCTTTGCATTTGTTTACTGTGTTTTTCTTGAGTCCATTCACAGGGGGATGTGAGGTAGCTCAGGGATCTTCTTAGGACAAAGTGGACAGGCACAGTGCCTAACATGATATTTATCAAGTGATCCTACTGCTTACAGTGGGAATGCTTTGCTGTCTTGGAACTAAGGATTAGGGCTGAACTCTTTTAAAGAATAAGGGGCTGAGACATGTATGGAAGGTACCCCACCCCAAAATATCAGCACATCCAGCCCTGCCGATGCCTGGACTGAGGGCAGCAGAGCTCACTTCCTCTGAGACATTATTCCTTGTTGGAATGCTGTTGTGTTTGACCATAGTGAAAGGAACCACTATTGTTCCCATTATTGATTTCCTCTAATCTGTTAGTGCAGACATGCTCCTTCATTGAATTTTCCAAGCAATCTTATGAAGTAGGTATATCCCCATTATATGGATAAGAAAAATGAGGCTTAAAAGTGACGTGACTTGCCTAAGATGCTGGGAAAGATCATAACTGGGAGTTGAACCTCGTCCTATCCAATTATTCTAAACCTGTGCCAACTTCAGACATCAGGTCTCAAGTGAGCCAGGCTCTAGGACTTGCTCCCTCTTCTAGACAAGCTTTCTACCACCCTCTTCCAAACTGTCACCAAGACATACCAAACTTCTTTTGGTTTCTCCAACATACTGTCAGAGTTCTTTCTTTCTCTTCTCCCTTCTTTCACTTTCTATCCTCTTCTATCTGGCTCATACTTTTGGGCCTCAGCTAAAATGCTATTTCCTCAGGGAACTTATTCCCTGACAGCTCACCACCACCCTGGATATTGCTGGGAGTCCCGGCTAAGTGTTCCCAGCGCAACTTGACCTTCCCCCATCAGCACAGTGATGGCTTATACAAGTGTCTGCATCCTTCATTAGACTGTGCCATGGCCCATCAGGTTGCTATAATAAAAAGTCATAAACTGGATAGCTTGAAAACAATAGAAAGTTACTTCTCACAGTTCCAGAAACTGGAAATTACAAGATTAAGGTGCTGGAAGATGTGGTATCTGGTGAGGGCCTGCGTCTAGTTCACTGATAGTGACTTCTAGCCAAGTCCTCACATGATGAAGCGGGTGAGGATCAGGAGCCTTGGATATGGGAGTACTAATTCCATTCATGAGGAATCACTTCCCAAAGGCACCACCTCCTAGTACTATCACCTTGGGGTTTAGGATTTCAACATATGAATTTTTGGAAGACACAGACAGACTGTACTTTAAGGACTGGGTCTAAGTCTATCTGACTCACTGTTGTATCTTCGGTGCCTGAAAACTGGTAGAAGCTCAATTTATAACAGCAGGATGAAAAAATAACCACATGCACAAGTCCATGGAAACCACTGAGTAGGGATGCTTTGCAGAGAAGAGTGATGACCTTTGTCCAATTTTCCACATCAAAGGCAAATTCTGCCTTTTCCATCATTCTCCATCCAGGCTAACCTTACCTATTTACAGATATTTTCAGCCAGAGACCTGGATGAATGTGATTTATGTTGTTGGAACAATAGTCCTGGCTCACCTCAACTATACCTTTTTTTTTTTGAGTTGGAGTCTCACTCGGTCACCCAGACTGGAGTGCAGTGGCCGCTCCCGGCCACCACAGCCTCGACCTGCTGGGCTCCGGCGATCCTTCCGCCTCAGCCTTCCAAGTAGCCGGAATTACAGGCATGCGCTGCCACGCTCGGCTGATTTTTTTTTATTTATTGTAGAGATGAGGTCTTGCTGCCCAGGCGGGTCTCGAACCCGCGGGCTCAGGCAATCCACTCACCTCAGCCTCCCAAAGGCGTGGGATTACAGGCTGAGCCACTGAGCCCAGCTATACCTTTTATTCTTAAAAAAAATAGTTTTTTCTCTGGCTGGGTTTGGTGGCTCATGCCTATAATCCCACACTTTGGGAGGCTGAGGCGGGAGGTTTACTTGAACCCAGGAGCTCAAGACCAACCTGGGCAACATAGCGAGACCTCGTCTCTACAAAAAGTGAAAAAAATTAGGTGGATGTGATGGCATACATCTGTAGTCCTAGCTACTCAGGAGGCTGAGATGGAAGGATCACCTGAACCCAGGAGGTCAAAACTGCATCGAGCTGTGATTGTGCCACTCTCCTCCAGCCTGGGTGACAGAAACCCCTAACTCAAAAATAAAATAATAAATTAAGATGTTCTCTAATTGTTCTTTCAGCTTTGATGAAATTAAATCCAATTTTCAACTGTTTAGTTTTAAATTTTAAGCTATAGCTAAACCTCAAAAAGGTGCATTACATTATATTCTTTCAGGCCAAGCTTCCCAAGACAACCCACCACACACCCTCATACCTTCTCTCACACACACACACACACACACACACACACTTTTTTTTTTCACTTGTAAGAACTCATCTCTTCTGATTCCACAGCTCCAGGGAGCTTGTGTTTGCCACAATAGGCCACATGTTCTACATGTGTCTCATTTTGCTTCTATCTGGATGCTTGGTATTCTGCCTGAAGTGGAAATTTCAGAACAAAGCAAAGTGGCCCTTAATAGTATCACAAGTGTGGTTGATAATGGGTTTTATTTTTTTTCTTTTGTTTTTCCTCAAGAATCAGGCACCACAGCCAAAATACTTATCTGGTGGAGAATAGGAATAAAAACTCCCAAGTAATCATGAAAAGATCTTTTGATTTTTAAAAGAAATAATTAAGGCATAGTTTTGACCTGCTCTCTAATCAGAAGATTGGGTTCCCTGGATACAGACTTTATGCTATTCTACTTAACCAAAGAGCAACTTGGGCATTTATCCAGGGTAGTCCTCAAGGATCTAATATGTTAATTGAAAAAAAAAATCTTAGGAAATAACTTTACAAGCAAACAATTCAACCAATTGGAAACACATGGGATTATTTCCCAATCCCTCTTAGTTTAAATCTCAGCTGCTGAAGCAAAGGATATTTTTTAAAAATCAGAATTTCTCAAGGAGCAAACAGAATTAGTTACAATTCCTAAATAGAATACAACCAGCTTTAATTAAAACAGCATACAATGTAATTCCCATATGGACGCTTTAGCATTCTTCATGCTGTTTCGGGTGAAGAAGCACTGATTCCCAGGTCGTCCTTCCAGACTCTCAAGGCCTCCTTGACACCACCACAGATGTCAGGTCTCCAGCGGTAGAGTTTTCTCTACCTGCCCTCCTTCTCAGTGGGCCCCTCTTGATAAACTTGGGCTTGCATATACACAAGGCGGCTTGTTTTTCTTTTCTCACTGCTCTGCGACCTCGTTCATCGTGATTGCAAGTGGAATAAGTGGGATGTGTCTGTTGAGGCACTCAGCTGGAAGGAAAGTGCTCAGCCACCTGGCTCACTGGACCCTTCTGTCTCCTCACAGCAGCTCTTGTCCAAAGATTTGACATTTTAGGTAACGCAATTCATCCCTTACAACCAGGATGTAGCAAAACCAGGATAGGAAACTGAAGGACAGGCTGTATGATCTGATAAACTCTAGAACACAAAAGGACTTGAATTTGAAAATCCCAGTTCCCTGGAGATAATCTTGATCTAGTATAAGAAAAAAAAAAAAGGAATGACGTTGTAAATAGTTACAGAATTGAAGCCAGCCTAAACAATTTAGTGCAAGCATGCTAAGAAAGTTCCAAAGAGTTTGGAATTCTCCTAAATTCCTGAATCTTTGAGTTGGTACTATAGGGCACCCTTGACCGAGGTTAAGCCACTCCAGAAAGCACTGCCCATTGAAAAAGAAGAGATTATTGAGAGAGGGTGCTATTTCTGGACAGCTCCAAGAAGGCCAGTTGAGAGCAAGCCTTCTGAAGAAATGTCTCAAAACTGCAGGGAGGTCAGCAGTCGTTCACCTTCCTTTCCATTGTGTGGCAGAAGAATAGCAAGCAGGTTGGGTCTGTGCTTGGAGCAGTAAGACAGGAAACAAAGGCACACACACACAGACATTTTCATCACACTGTCACTTGCCAATGTAGTCTCACAGAAACTTCTGGGTTGGGTTACAGAGTTATCACTTTCTCCTCCTTTCAACTATAGTCATTGAGAAGAGCACTAAAAAGAAATTCTCCTTGGCACAGTAGTGAACAAAATGTTCAGGTCAGTGTAGCAAGATCACACAAACACCAAGTAGAGCGTGTTGTTCACTGGACACGTGGGGATTTATGTCTGGTACAAGACTTAATTATGGCATGAAAAGCAATTCCGCTTTTATGAGGAATAGCATACGGTGTTTGCTGAACACACTCCTGGAGGTTTAGCTATACCCAAGAGATTGGCTCTGTCCTCCAACAAAGAGTGAAATGGAGTGAGAATATACGAGAGATAACTTTTAAACTAATAAGGTGAGAGCATCAGGGCTCAGGTGAACCTACAATGTCAGCGACCCCAGGCAGAGGCCTTTTCTTCTGTCTTTGATTCCTGTCCCCCATCCTCAGAGCTCATTATCATGTCCACCGAACCTCACTGTCCTTTTTGTGGGTCATGGAGAGCAAAGATTGCCACCTTGACCTGGGAAGCCTATTCAAAACAGACTGTCCAATTCTCCCTGAATCCCAGAACTGTGATGATTACATCTCTTTCCCCCTTCAGACCACTGGGCCATTTCCAGAATCCCTCAAGAGCCAAAAAGGAAGGATAAACTGAGGGACCATCTCACAAGTAAAGGCCCAGAGGCATTGGTGTGTTATTTAAAGCTATAAAGATGCTATTTCTCTCTGATACTCCTGAGGCTAGTCACATGAGCTTTTTATCTAGTCCTGAATAAGCCAAGCTTATGTCCCTTTTACACCTCTATCCTTGCTGCTCTTTCTGCCTGCAGCACTATTCCCCCAGAAAGATTCTGGTTTGACTGACTCCTACTGATCAACTTTCAGTGCAAGAATCCTCTCCTCTGAAAATCCTTCTGGCTGATTCAGTCTAAGGGAGCCTTCATTCATTCTCTCCTTCTATCACATAACCCTGATCTATGTTATTTATAATACAGCATCACTATCAGGACACGCTCATCTGTCCTTTGATGTGTTTCTAGTCTGTCTCCTGCCTCTCAAACATAAGTCTATGAGGCCAGGGACCAATTTCTATTCTGTATCCCCAGAATCTAAGGTGATGCCTAGTGGATCACAGGCATCCAAATAGTTGTTTAATTTTTTTTAAAAACTGTGGGAGTGCATTCTATGTATTAGACATCATTTACTTATCTTATTTCACCCTAATCCAAAACTTATGATTTAGAGACTATCCTCATTTCACAGATAGGAGAACTAAAGCTTAGAGATATAAAATAACTCTTGTGAATATAAACCCAATTAGTTTATATCCAGAGCACAACTGCTATTTTCTTTACGTATGCATTGTAATATAGGAGCTTTCTTTTAAAAGTTTGAGCTTGTGCCAAAATAAATAATAATAATAAGAAGAAGAAAGTTAGGTCCATTTCTTGTTTGGAGGACTTCTCAGAACTTTTATTACACCAATGTACCCCATGATTCACCAAGATAAGTATATAATAGCTATCATTTTCCAGTTTTTTTCCCCCATGGACTCTTCTTTTCCATAGAGATTTTCTTGACATTTCTTTGAGCTATACTTTTCTTGAAGTTTGTTTGGAAACCGTTATCACACTCAGTCCATGTCTTCAAAAATATCCAACATATCAGGTCCATAGATCTGCTACAAGGATCTTTCTGGGGGAATCGTGTTCCAGGCAGAAAGAACAGCCAAGGACGTTTGTTCATTCAACACATGTTTCTGATGCTGTATTATGAATAGTGTAGATCAGGGTCATGTGATAGGAGGGGATGAATGAAGGGCTCCTTTAGATTGAATTGGCCAGAAGGATTTTCAGAGGAGAGGGTGCTTGCGCTGAAAACAGTGAGATGCTATGTTGGTGAACAAAATAAAACCTCCACCTTTTTAAAAATATACACTCTAGAGAGAGAGGAGACAGATAATAAGGATGAGAAATGATTGAATCCTAGAGTAGAAAGTGGGTATGGTATAGAACGAACAGAACTGTGGGAACAGGGGAGAGGGATGTAGAGGAAGATGGGATCAGGCAGTGAGAGAGATGCAGATGAAAGGTTGGCTTGCACTTGTACTTCGAGTGATCAGGGCAGCCTTGGTTGAGAAGGGGTATTTGAGTAAAGACTTGAAGGAGGTGAGCAAATTGGCCACATGGATATTTGAAGGAAAAGCATTTCAGGAAATGAAAATTGCCTGTGCAAGGGCTCCAAAAACCCAGCGTTGTGTTTTCCAGAAGCATTAGGAGGTCAGTGTGACTAGAAGGGAGTGAGAGGCAACATAGCAAAAGATAAATGAACAGAAGAGGTGGCAGATACTCTGTGCCACGCAGAGTATCACAAGTCACTGAGAAGCCTCTGGAATTTATCCCAAGTGAAATGGGAAGCCACTGGAATGTTCTGAGTGAAGAGTGACACAGTCATCCTCACTTTTCAAAAGGATCAAGGGTCACTCTGGATGCCATGTTGTGTACAGAATATAAAAGATCAAAGACAGAAATCATGAACCTAGTTGCAGCAGTCCTGGGAAAGATGCTATGGCAGCGATGGTGATAAGAAGATGCAGGTTCTGATTTATTTTGAAAGTGGGAACCAGCAGGATATCTGGCTGGTGTCAGAAAGAATGCGAGGAATCAAGAATGACTCCCAGGTTTTGGATCTGAGCATCTGAGAGGATAAATTTAAAAATCACTCAGGGTGGGAAATCAGTTCGTTTGGGGCATGGTGACTTGGCAATGTCCTTAACATTTTCACATCTAGATGGTTTGTAGATATTCGGAGTTTGGAGAAGAGATCTGGTCTAAAAATATAAATCTGGGAAGGACCAATATGTAGATGGGATTTAAAACCATGAAAATGGATGAAATCACCAAGGGAATAAGCGCAAAGGTTCAGGAAAAAAACCGCCCCAGGAGCTGAGCCTGAGGCACGAGAAGGATGTGTTCTTCAAGACACCACTCCGCCTTGACTGGCAGGTGGGGCAGGGCAGATAGTGTGGAGAGTGATAAACATTTCAGCTTTGCCAAGAGGCCTCATCTCCTGAACCATGATATGAGGAGAATTCTGAGACTATCTGGGCTTGACGGGAAAGAAAGTTGCAATCATTTTGGTGATATTGCTACAGCTGTGGAGTAGAAGCAACAGTAGGCAGCATCAGACCCTCACCATGCCTCACCTAGAGGAAAGGCCGTAAGTCTGAAGACAGACAGAACGTGGCATTTGGAGAGTTCACCCAATGTTTTCCACTTCCTGCAAGTTCATGTGTGTGGCTTATAGATAGTAGCATGTAATATGTTGCTGGAGTTATCTTACATGGGTAAGAAAGACTGTGTTGCTCTTGAGTCATTAGCATGTGTTGGACTTAGTGTGTCAACAAGAAGAGATGAAGGAAGAAGAGAGACTGTGAGAAAAGTCAAAACCCAAGACACAGAGAGGGACTTTTGCGATGGCCCTGTGAAGAGATTGAGTAAATCTCTCCCCCCCAAAAAAGCAAAAATAAAGTTGGAAAAACATAAACAACTGCAACTGTTTCATGCTCTGGAAGTCAACCAACAGCATTCAGCAATCTGATCAGAATCTATGCCTTAAAAACCACCGGGCTTCACGCAGGAACAGAGGGAATCTGAGATGGTCGGTCAAGGGCTCCTCTTATCCACCCCTTCCCATCTTGTAGATTCTGCAGGTGGGCAAGCCAGGAAGGTGGGCAAGCCAGGAGGGCCTGCGGCCACCACTCTACCAATGCTGAAGGGGCTCACCCAATTTGAAGAGGTGGGTGGATACACCCAGCAAAGCTATCGGGAGAAATTGTCATCTTGGAAGTGAGGCAGCTGGCAGGGCCATGGGCTCCAGCAGCCTGGAGCTGCAGTATGGTTGGGGGCAGCAGGCTACTGGCTGAGGTTGCTGTGCACGTGTGCAGTAGAGATGGAGGAGGGCACAAGCCCTTTGCATGCTTCTGGTTGATCCCAAGTCTGAGTGCATGTGTGTGAGGTAATTGTTCAGACATAGACTCTTTTCCCCTATACCTGGTTTCTTTTTGCCCCTGCCCTCAGGAAGCAGCCTCTGACCAAGGCTGGTCTCTGCAGGATATGAATATTCCCAGTTATGAGTCATGAGCTGCCTATGATTGAGCAGAGCTGAGAACAATATGGGTGGTACCCTTACTATAGCAACTTGAATAATTAACTTGCTTAACTATACAACTGCTTGCTGTACTGTCCCGAGGTGTAGATTCTTCCTTCACTGACTGGCCACCATCGGCACCTCCTGGGTGGATACTTTCTTCACCAATCAGCTGCCATCAGGGCCTTCTGTAAGTTCTAATAAACCAATGTCTTTCCTTGCTGAACCTCAGGGTGACTTCTTTGGAATAGATAAACATTATGTACAAGCCCTCTCAGATTTGGGGCTGCTGCGCTACAATGTGCACAGGGGACACAAAAGGGCCCAGCAGAAACCAAAACTCAGGGGGGCTTTGAATGTTCTCCTCCATCCACAGACAGAAAACAGTAAAGGACAGAAGTCTCCACGTTTAGTACAGCTGATGTACAACCACGGGCAGACCAGTAGGCTGTACAGTCACAGTCTAGAAAAGCCAAGTTTAAAGACAAAATCAAGAATTTATACATAAAACATATATGTGTGTGTGTGTATATATGTTTTAAAACATGCACAGGCATTAGTAGGCCAAGGAAGGCAGATTTCACAGATTTAAGCCCAGGTGAGGTACAAACAAAACACCAGCAACAAGCACTGTTAAAGGAAAAGATATCAGAATCTAGGGTAGCTGCTGTGAGTTATTTACAAGAACATCTTAGAAAAGAAACAAGAAAGTGTGACCAGGAAAAAAATGCGGTTAATAGAAACGGTCTCTGAGTGTTCCCAGATATTAGCAGACAAAGGCTTCAAAGCAGCTATTATAAATATTTTCAAAGAACTAAAGCAAACCATGTTTAAAGAATTAAAGGAAAGTGGGATAGCAATAGATTAACAAATAAATCCTTAATAAGGATGTTGAAATTATTAAAAAGTACCAAATGGAAATTCTATAGCTGAAGAGTACAGCAACTAATAATAACAAAAAATTTCACTAGAGAGTCCAACAGTAGATTTGAGAGAGAAGAAAGAATCAGTCAATCAATAAAAAACAGAAATCGATAGAAATTACCTAATCTAAAGAATAAAGAAGAAAAGACTGCAGTAAAATGAACAGAACCTCAGAAGCCTGTGGAACAAGATCAAGCACATAAACAGCCATATGTGGGAATTCACAAGGATGGGGGAAAGGAACAGAAGAATTATTTCCAAAAATCATGGCTAAAATGGTCTCAAATTTAATTTTTCAAAAAATTAGTCTACACATCCAAGAAGTGCAAAGAAACCTAAGTAGGATAGACACAAAGAGATCCATACTTTAACACGGCATCATCAAACCCGCTGAAAGCCAAATCCAAAGAAAAAGTCTTGAAAGCAGCCAGAAAACATGACACATCCTAGACAGGTATGCATCGTACATAAGCTGACTTCTCATCTCAAACCACAGATGACGGAGGCAGAGGAATGGCACATCCGTGGCACATTAGGAAAAGGTTGTCTGACAAGAGTTCTAGATCTAGCAAAACTATTCTTCAGAAAGAAGGGCAAAGGAAAGACATTCATAGATGAACAAAGACAGCAAACCTGCTGCACCTGTCTTCCAAGATCTACTGGAGAAAGGAGGCCCATCCGGAAATGGTGCCACGTAGCATACAGATCCAAAAGAACAAGTGAAGAGGGTTGCAAATGACAGATATGTGAGTTAGTACAAACCATTCTGCAGATATATTTGGTCTCATTTTCCCAACTTCTTTAAAAAATGAGAAATAGTCATTTTAACACTGTGGTGTTGGATTTATAACGTGTATAGATTTAATGTTTATGACAGTGATAGCACAAAGGAGGGAGGAGGGAATGAAATTATTATGGATCAAAGTTCCTGTACTTTCTGGAATTAAATCAGTATTAACGAAAAGAAGATTGTAATATATTAAAATGCATATTGCAACCTTAGAGCAACTACTAAAAAACACAAAATTTATGGTCAATTAATTGAAACATCTAAATGACACATTAAAAAATTTTTTTCAACACAAAGCAATCAAGGAAAAACAGTTTAAAAAAAAAAAAAAACAGGAGACATAGAAAATCTAAGGCAGGTCTTTGGTAGAATTTCTATTCTTTTTGCTCCTGCATGATTTTAGTAAAGAGGGAACTGAACATCTATAATAAGCAGGAAGGTCTGCATAATTGTGAACCCAGGGACCCTTGCCCGAAAAGTATTTCAGATTTCATGGTCCTTAATGGAAACAGGGGGGCCCTTCCAAGCCCAGTGCCCTGTGTGACAGCACATGTTGTTCATCCATGAAGCTGGCCCTAATAACAAGCAAGAGGTTACCATTTCCCACTTCCTCACTCTCTGGATTAACCTCCTGGGGGATCTTTCTGCTGTCCTTCCCTTTCTCATCCTCGTATTTGGGAGGATCCCATCCTTCACAACCTCAAGCCCAAAAGATCAGAACCAAGCTGTGGCACCAACATGAGAATGCCGCAATTACACTTTGCTGCAGATTGTTTTGCATTAAAAGCCGAATTCTCTTATTTGTTCTGACTCTGATTGTCAGTGGCAGTCGTCCTTGTAAATCAAGGCAGCATGGGGGTCTCAAAGAAGAACATCATTATCTAAGAAGTAAATATTTATAAGTTCATTTAAAAATATTTAGTGTACGTGAAACTACAGACGTGTCTCTGTGGGACTGTGCAGGGGTGAAGTGATCTGTTAGGATGGCTATGCCTCCCTAGTCCAACCATGTAGTGATCTCATCACGTCTTCACAATTAGGCTTTGTGACCACCATAGGAAGAATGGACTGGAACCCAGTTCACTAATGTCAAGCACTCTTGAGGGCACTCTGTAAGATCATGGCCCTACATCGTGCAAGCCAATTCTACTCAGGCTTTGACAGGTAAATTTTGCTTGCTTACGATTTGTGATGAGCTGTTAAGTGGTCCCCTATGGTCCTTCAGACCACTGTCATACTTGCTTTCCTGGAAAAAAAATGAATATGAAGATAAGCATAAAACAAAGTTATCAACTGTGTATATTAAGACTGTATATTAGGAATCTTTCAGTTTTAAGTCAGAGAAAATCTGATTTAAAACTGGCTTAATCAAAAAAAGAAAATTTAGACTCTCATTTGCTGAAAGAATCTGGAAATAGCCCAATTTGGAGCAAGGCTTGATGTGGATCAGCTATGTTATCAAAAGCATTTCTTCCATTTTCTTCTTGGCTTTCTATAGCATCTTGTTTAATCCTAAAGCTGGATTCCTTCATACTTTCAAAGTGATTTTCAGGACCCTCTGGACTTCTCTTGTTCTACATAAATGTTCAGCAAGAGGAGAAAACCTCTTTCCTGGTAGCTCTCTGGACCAGGAAGCAGTTTTTCCCAAAAGCCCAGCAAACATCTTTTTTCTCATTGGCTTGAACAGAGTCTTCTGATTTGAACTAACTCCTGCAGCGAGGCCACTGGTATGTGCAGACTGGCTTGTGCCATCCAGGGTTCTACTCTAGAGCTGAGAGGAGGCGTGCTGCCTCCAACCACACGGGCCACCTCATGGAGGAAAACACTGTAAGCTGAGAGGGTTAAGCCAGCAAAAGTCCACTACTCCACCAATAGGAAGCATTGACTATTGTGAAGTCAGTGGCCACCAGGCGCTGAGCGCCCCACCCCATTTGGCTGTAGAGCCCAGGATGTTGAAGAGAGCTGGGAGGGGGTTCCAGAAACACTGGGCCACCTCCTACCATCTAGCTTATGGGCCAACATGTGAGTAACACCAATACAAATGAAAAGCCATCGAATGTGCCCAGTTGTCAATATCAGCCTGGCAGACACTGAGCTAGGAGGTAGAGTCCTGGAGAGTGTTTATTTTCTGATGAAAAAAGGAAATCTAGACTCTCATTTGCCGAAAAATCTGGAAATAGCCCACGTTTTGGAGCAAGGTAAGAGGAACTTTATTGACATTTTAGGATACCCAGCTCTCATAATAATCTTTGATGTCATGCACCCCTTGGAAAAATACACAGGAAAACAGAGACTGCAAAGATTTAACCCTGACTACAAGGGGATACAGGGATAGATTAATATTAAGATTGTCATTTATTTCACCAGCATTTATAAATGTCTACCATGTACCTGTCTCTAACCTGGGCACTGTGTGGCATTGGTCTAGTTTACCACAGTGCTTTACAGCGAGGCTTGGGAATCCTTCAGACCTAGGAATGAATCCCAGCTCTGTCCTCAGTCTCTCTCACCCTCCATTGCCTTGTAAAGAGAGGCTGTACCTACCTCAAGCAGCTGCTGTGAATATTAAATGACAAAAATTAAATAATTAAAAATAAAGCACTCATCAAAGGAATTGGCATACTCATAGTCATCAGAAATGGTAGGCATTGCGATCACAATTATTATTATTACTTGTCGTTGTTGAACTTGAAAGGCTAGGAAGATGTGGTCTCAGTTCTTAAGATTCTCGTCTTGGAAAGGAGCTGTGAAACGTGTACAGGTAATGAGTGTCAGGAGAGAAGTCAAGATGAAATGACATAGACGTTCCCAGGAAGGTGAAATGTCTTCTCCCTGTGAGATAGGGCCTCAGCAACGTACCTTTTGCATGTAGAAACTAGTGGGATTATGTTTAACTTTAGTGACACCTTTGGGGTCTTCTCTCTTGTGTCTTTTTAAGAGCTCACATCCTAAGGTGAGTACAAAGGCAATAAGAGAAAGACACATGAGCAACATCGAACCTTGCCTGAGAGTGCTTTCTCTAGAGAGAGCGAGTTGCTGGGTGTCCCCGTTGCTGTCTTGCCCCATGTGGGAGATGGGATCGTTGTTGCCTGTCCACACAGTGAAAGGAGTACTGATGGATTCATGGTTTAGTTGGGGCTCTTAGGCTGTGCTCCCAGAGGCACTTGATAATCTGTTTAACTGAGCACAGTCATTTGTCTTGTTTGCTGACTACTTAGCAGATGAATTTGTGATTTTGGTAATTACTATATGAATGTTGATAAGACATGATATCTTTTATTAATTAACATTTCATGGAGTTTGTTTCTTAAAAATAGCAAAATCTAGATGATTCACAAATATTAATGAGTCACTAGTATTACTTTTGAAAAATTAGCATTCGGAGGTGATTCATTCTAGAAATGGTTTTCCTCTTTAAATTTTTACTCAGGAACAAAGACCAGGGTCAACATAGTGTCCTCAACACCCCAGAACAGGCTAATTTGGTCTGCTTAGCCAGAAACGGTTTAGTTTAGAGAAGTGTTCATTTACACATTTTCTATTTTAATTCCCTCCAAATAGGTTTTGGTGGTCAAAGGATAAAACATTTTCAGAGAATTAAGTCAAGCCTGAAAAAATGTTTCTAATAGGATTCCATGAGATTTGGGTCTGTTTTTCGAAGGTGGATGGGTACTGTAGATATCTCCCTCACCCCACACACACACACACACACACACACACACACACACACACACACAGCATAATAGGACAAACCAGCTTGCTGGAGGCTGGGAGCAGGATGCTGGAAGCTTCTTCCTGCTCTGGGGTTCTCTCCCCTGTGGCCAGTCTCTTCCTTCCATGCACTCATGCACCAGCAAATCATGCTGAAAAAGCACTTCAGAGCAAGGACTGGCAGTCGTGTGGTTATGCAGCCGAGAACAGTATCTCGTGTGAGGTGACTCGGTCGGAAAGTACTTCTGAACAAAGCAGTCCAGTGGTGCATTTTTACTGCCTTCCCTGAAACACTCATGTAATGACTCTTAGGACAATGGATTTCCTCTGTGATCCAGATGCCTACAGTGCTTTAAGCTGTCTGTGCAGCCCACTGTTGACAGTTCCATGCATTTCTTGAACACCCACTGTGTACCTCTTACTGTATCAGGCCTGCTGAAAGCTTCCAGGTGCCCTGCAAGACAGCCTGTGCCAGAAGGGGTTTAGAACCCACGTTGCCAGTTACTATAGGAGCAAAAACAATGCCAGCTTACTTTTATCACTAAACTTGAACCAGCATACAGACTCAAAGGAAGAGACTGCTAATCCTTTCTGTTCGGTCGTCTTTTCAGAAACCCAAATAATCCCTAATGATAATTGTACCCTCTGTTTAGGTGCCAGTACGTGCCACACACTATGCACTTTATATGCATCTCACTTCTCACAAAAATGCATTTGGTCATTACTTATATTTATAAGTCCATTTTAGGTGGGTAAACTCATGATCAACATGTTTAGTAACCAATCAAAAGTCACACAGCTATGAAGAGACAGCTTTGTCAGGGGCTGTCATTATATGCAAACTGTTCTAACTTAATTTTTAAAATAAATGTTTACTATCATGACCAACAGTTTTTTCTTATTATGAGCCACAACATTGGCACTACTGAGCTCTTCACCTGTAGAATTGCTGTTCTGGCATAGTCTACAGATTAAACATTGGGCTTCTCCCTCACTTATGTAGCAAGAATCTGGAGCTGTTGTTTTGGCTGTCCATGGGGATGTCTTTGCAGACTGCGTCCAGGCAGGGCAGGTGAGTCTTCAGTGACTTGGTGTATGAACATAGCCGGCTATGGCCCCACGGAAGTGGGCCCTGGTATGGGGGAACCACACTACTGCAGCCTCCTCAGTCGGGTGGTCTCTTGCTCTGCCTCTGGCTCTGGCTTGTTGCCTGGGCAACCTCTCTCAGAATGTGAGAGACTCACTTTCTCTTTTTCCATGTAGATCTGTGGGAAGGATTAAAAGTTGTAGATAGAGGTTGCCTGTTGTCCACTACCTCCTACAGTTGAGAGGCAGAGGCCATGTTTTAAAGAGGTATATTGTCTTGCCCAGGATGCAGAAAAGATATAATATCACCTAGTTTCTTTCACATACCTCTGAAATCAGATGGAAGAAATATCACCTCCCTGAATCCTGGCAGCTTTTTCTATCCGCCTTTTCTCTAAGGTAAATAATCTATAGTAATTGCCTTTATTGTTTCTGTGACAGCTGGAGGGAAATTTGAGAAGGCAATGCTGAAGAATGATTGTGAACACGAGTTTGGAAATCAGTCTTGAGTTCAAAGCTTGCTTTGCCATTTGCTAACTGTGTGTCCTTGGGCCAATTATTTAAGTCTTCTTTACCTGTTTTCTCATCTAAGAAGTGGGAATGCTCATATATAGATTTTGCATATAATTGATTTCAATTCTTTCAAAGTCTACTCCTGTATCAGACATTCAGCTAGATGCTTGTGAAACAACTGAGAATTAGAAGACATGGTGCCAGCTTTACAGAGGTTAAATCTAGCAGAAAAAAATGTGTATTTACATAGTCACTTCAAGTATTGAGTTACAAAAGAGGAACTAGAGAGTGCCATGGAAGCAAACAACAGGGGAACTGTCACTATTTTAGAAGTTTGGCAACTGCACTCTAAGAAAAATGAATTAAGATCTTAAAGGGAGATAGGAGTTAGCCAGGTGAACAGTGGGGGAAATGTGGTCACAAGGGAACATATTTAAAGACTCATGGGCAAGAGAACGCATAAAAACAGGAAGAACCAAGATGTAGATGAGACCAGACCATTCCAGAAAGGGTACTGTAAGATGAGACTGAGAGAGAGGCAAAAGTTCACGGATTCTTAGAGGGTCTCATAAACTATGCTAAGGCCTTTGGACTTTAATTTAAAGGCAATGGTAAGTGTTTAAAGAATTTAAATGGGAGCGCTGTAGAGTGGCACTGTGAGGACTGAAAAAAATAATGTATCCAAAGGCCTAGCGTAGTGTTAGTACCTAGTCACCTCTCAATACATGTTAGGTGCCGACACTATCATCACCATCATCATTCTTAGTTTACTGACTTAGTATTACCAAAAATCCTGCCTTGTACTATGGAAAGAAAGGCAGTTTGGGATGGAATAAATATGTAAATTCCAGAAACCATTCTCAAAAACTTGCAGAAGGAGGGTGCAAAGCCCAAGGCGAGTTTCCCCTCATGTATATTCTTCCCCCTGTTTTTCTGCTCCTCTGCCTGGCTACCTCCTCAGTGAGTTCACAGCTTGTTAAGCAGCGAAGTCATAATTCTTTCTGGCAGTTCTGTCATTTTCATAATGGATTCTTTGCCGGTGCCTAAACATACAAAAATGCAGGTGGATAAGATTATATGTTTTCAAGGAAAGTCAGCGGCAAGGTTGGGTGTGTGTGGCAGGGGGTGTATGGGGGCATTCTAATATATGAAGTTTGAGACAGTGTTTCTGCAAAGGTAGGTTACATAATGACATATGCCCATCTATGCCTGAGATGATTTTGTTTTAACTGAGAGGAGTTATCAGATTTCTTGGCACTTTTACTGTTAAATAAATACTTTGCATCCTTGGGTGGCAAATACAAGTATAACAACAGGACTTATCATTTCCAAGTTCAGTAAATTGTTCACTTTCCTTCACCTCAGATCTTGCTACAGCTACATTATGAAATAAGATTGGACTAAAGAACTAAAAAGGTTGCCCTCGGCAGCCATTGCAGTATTAGGACATTAACTGTGAGCCTGGAGATAGATTATTTATTTATGCATAAATCACCTTGTTCATAAAAGAATGTGAAGGGACCAAGTCCATTAGGTTCCAGAGTCAACTCTACCATTGACTGTGTGTCCTTGGGCATAACTTTGGACCTCTCTAAATGAAGATCCTTATCTATAAAATGGGTTTCTTAATTGCAAAAATAATTGATAGATACCAATGAGCAAGGCACTTTTTTTCTTCTTCCCAATTCTGAAGCTCATCCACAATGCTATACAAGGAATGATCCTGCCTCAAGGCAGGCACTTGGTAAAAAAACAAAAACAGAAAACACAAACACAGAGAATGACGTCCAGAAGAGTATACACCAAGGATCAAAGGGAGGTACCAGAAAACACCACCAGTGTTAGTCAGATGAGTGAGGGAAGTCAATACAGTTTAAATTGTGAGACTTGGGCTTTTAATCCTACAAATCTGTCAGAGAGAGCAGGGAGACAGCCTACAGACTGGGAAAAAGTATTTGCCAACTCCAGGTCTGACAAAGGCTTAACATCCTGGATCTACAAGGAACTCAAACGTGCTGAAAAGAAAAAAACAAACAACCCCATTATAAAATGGGCACAAGATACGAACAGACACTTCACAAAGGAAGACATTCGAGCAGCCAACAGACACATGAAGAAATGCTCAACCTCACTAATCATCAGGGAGATGCAAATCAAAACCACACTGAGATACCACCTAACTCCAGTCAGAATGGCCATTATCAACAACTCAAAAAATAACAGCTGCTGGAGAGGGTGTGGTGAAAAGGGAACACTTCTGCACTGTTGGTGGGAGTGTAAACTAGTGCAACCTCTGTGGAAAGCAGTGTGGCAATTCCTAAAAGTTCTAAAAATCGACCTTCCATACGACCCCGCAATCCCCTTACTGGGAATATACCCTGAAGACCTCAAATCACTCTATAAAAAAGATACCTGCACACGTATGTTTATCACAGCGTTGTTCACAATAGCAAGAACCTGAAACAACCATGCTGCCCATCAAAAGAGGACTGGATTAAAAAAATGTGGTACATATACACGATGGAATACTACGCAGCCATAAAAAAGAACAAAATCATGAATTTCGCAGCAACCTGGATGGAACTAGAGTCTATAATACTGAGTGACCTCTCACAGAAACAAAGATCCGAGTATCACATGTTCTCACTCATATAATGGACCTTGAACATCCAATGTAATACTATAAGAAAATGACTGATGGTACTGGGAAACTATGGGGGGGATGGAATTAACAGTCGCAAATATCTGTCTGGGGACAGGGAAACACCTCTTATCCACAGGGTGCCTGGATGAAACGTAATTGTACACCTAACCCTTAACTGTACCCCACAAAATCATAATAAAAAATATTGATTAAAAAAAAAGAATACTGGCTCTGTCATGTACTAGCTGCTACATTCATTCATTTATTTCATACACCTTGGGTTCCAGTCATATGTCAGACGGACTTGGCCACCAGGTGACAATAGCAACCAAGGCAGATAAAGAAGAGCAAAGGGAAGTCACTGCTTTATTTGTCTCTGTTGCTCTCTACCCAGCATCCATACATGAAATAATTTGATTAAATGTATGATGAGAACTACTAAAGAGGTAGAACATTCTCTGCGTAGGGGGTAAAAAAAGTCTGATTAGAATTTTCTTTTATATTTTTCTGGGTTGAAAAGGACTTGAATAACTCAAAAACCTCAAATATTAACCTTTTACATTTTTTGTTGTGGATAATGTGGTTTTCATTAACATATACTTAAATACCAACTATGGGTCACATGCTGTATGAACTACTTCACAGTGAACAAAATGATTGATTCCTTCAAAGATGCTGTACTGATGCACTGTCTTCAAGGAGCTTTCAGTTTAATGGGAAACATAGCTGGCCCCAAAGTGAAGGTCATGAGTCTTAGGAGTCCAGTTTCTAGAAACAGAACTTCACCACCATCCCTGGAGCCTTCAGAGTAGAGAGGCAATAAATTTTCTTTAAAGAGTTTCATTGCAAAAAGGAATGACAAGAGAAAGATGTAGTAACAGCGATGGCATGAAGGTTTCTTTTGTTTTTGTCAATGGTTTTTAAATATTAGCAAGGTGGAGAGAAGCATAAAAATTTGTGCAGAAGGAAAGGAGCCAATACCAGTGATTTTTTGCTATAGTGGCTCAGAATATAGTATAACATATGGGCCAAATAGAATGGCATCCTAGAAAGAAACAAAGGCCAGTAAGTTCATGAGTCAGTCTTTAAGGGAATGTAATGATCATCACATGTTCCTTCTGCACCTACACATGACAGAGACTTAATGCCTGGAGAGCTGAGGTTTCAGAGTGGTAACTGTTATGAAAGAATACTGATGATGAGAGGAGTGTGTGTGTGTGTGTGTGTGTGTGTGTGTGTGTGTGTGTGTGTGTGTGTGTGTAGGTAGAATGACTCCTTCAGATTGATCAAGTAGGAGGGGGAAATGGTGTATGAATGAGAGAGCTAGGCATCCAAAGAACTGTAGGAAGAATGTTTGGGGTTGAGTGCTGGTGGGAGCAATTTCGATTTTACTCTGAGTGCAAGGGAAAGACATTGGAAGACACTGAAGTAGAAAAATGGCATGATCTGATTCACATTTCTAAAAATGTTTTTCTCTGGGCGAAGTACAGAAGATTTCACTGGGGAAACGTGGATGCAGGAACCCAGTGAGGGGCTGTGGCAAAGCCTGGATGAGAGATGGTGATGGTTTGGACAGACTGAAGGAGTTAAGGAAGATGAGGATATATCTGAGAACTATGCAGTACATAAAACCATAGAATTTGGTGTTAAAATAGATATGGAGAATAAAATAAAGAGAAAAAAGGCATTTTGAATTTTAATTCTATAATGTGTGCATTTTACCTGTGACATCTTTATGAAAATGGGTCTATGGAAGCCACTGTAAGTTCTAATGCTTGGGATGGAGGACCCAATGGGGAGATTCATTTGAGCTAGAGAGGGACTTTAAGTAACTGAGCCCCAAATTGTGCCACACCCGATGTGACAATTCCCACTAGGTCTCTGTATCTTCCATTTGAGCTACCAAATCTTCTTTCTGCATCATCACGTGGCCAAAGAAAACAGCTTTGTTCACAAAACCCAATCTTATGTTTATTCACCAGCACAGGAGCTGTATTCTTTGCCAGTGTCCCCATCTACTGATATGTCACCTTAAAGAAGGGACAACCTGGCTAACAACAATTTTATTTTTGCAGCAATAGCTTCTTTACACCATTTGGATGCCTAATTGGCTCCCAGGTTTTACATACTTTTTAAAGCTGATTATGCCAGGAGATCAAATTTGGAGATAGTTGTAGACACATTACTAAATTTGAAGACCACCAGAGATCAGAAACGGTGCCCAGGTAAACATACAGATCATTAACTTTTGGATGTGACCTTTCCATAGGTTTTCACGAGGTACCAAGAGGCAGTCCAGTGGGACAGTGTGTAAACTGCCACCCCCCAAGCACTGTTTCCCACAGGACCGCATGCATGGTCTCTGAGCCCGTTACACACGCTTGACAAATAGAAGCATGTGCCTCTGTTTAGCATGTCATCTGGCTCGTGATAGAAGGCCTTCTTTAGAGGAAAAAGAAAACACACTGCAATGAATCTTTAAAAGTATTGTAACATTCAAAATGTCAATATTGGCTTTAAATTACTGCATCATTTTCTGAAATAATGATTTGTGCAAGGAATTTCATGAATTATAATTAATTTACATATGCATCAAAGTCCACTTTCGAAGAAACCCTCCTTTCTCTTTCAGACATTGGAAATTAAATATTTATACTTGTTGTGATTTCATATATACATAGTTAATATTGCCCCTTAAAGCCACCTGCTCTCTACCATATGTCATTTCCTCTGCTGATTCTTTATAGCCCCATCAATTTGGAGTTGAGTTGGCCCAGACAAAAGTCTTACCAAAGACCACATGAGTGGAGACTGGGCAGCACTGAGCTGAGTCCACTTCCGTAGAACACAGGAAGTAAATGAGGAGCAAGAGTCCCATTGCTCTTATGGGTCTCTCCTTGCAGTTTAATTAATTAAAGGATTTGAGAGTTGGGCTTTTAGTCCTTGAAGCTGAGTTACCAAGAGATAACCGAAGTATATGTATTTGAAAGTATGGCCAGTTTCCTCAAATTCTCCATGTCTCACTCAATTCAATCTCGACTTTTCAAAACAGAAATGAACGTGCAAACCAAGGACCACGCCCTGTGGGGGCCCCAGTTCAAGGGCAGATTGGAGACCAGGAAGCTGAGTGAGTTGTTTTAATATGACAGATTTGGAAAAAAGCATTGAAAATAAGAAAATCCAAAAGTAAAGAATTTTAGTCCTTCCTGGAAATATATATATTGGCCTCTATTTCCTTCCATTTTTGCTAAGCAGAGACCCTCCGTGAATGTTTCTGCCTTGGATTGGGGCTAGTTTCAAAGCTTGAACTAAAGCTGTCAGTTGCTCCTATGGGAGAAATAAGCCTCTTGGAGTCTCCCTGGTCTTTTCTCATGCATGGGGCATCTGTATCTGAAGGCTAACTTCCCAAAGCATAGTCCTTTCCCTTTGCCTCTTCCTGCCATTCTGGGTAGGTAATAATAGTAAGGATAACAAGAAAAAATATGTTTAGGGCTGCTTTTGTTTTAAACACTTGTCTCTCTACACTTCTGAAGTCACAGCAGATAGATTCAGCCAAATATAAACTCAGTCTTGTCTTCAGAGCATATTACCTCTGTGAGCAGACAGGGCCTCCCCAGGATCATACACTCCAGGAATGGTCTGAAGTGATGCATTAGGTAGTGTCTGCCTCCAGGCTGGACACATGGTATTCTTAGCAGCATTTCCTGTGTGTTAGGTGGGCGTTTCTTGGCTGTGAACAGGATTGGAACATGGCACTGTAGGATCCCCAGCAGAGCAGAGCACAGGACTTTTCTTTCTTCTCTCTGTGGGCTCATGCCCAGGGTGGTACACTCTGTGGGCTCATGCCCAGGGTGGTACACTGGAGGGACTTGATCAGTGTTTATTATGAACGAATGAACCAGTGGACAGTTGAAAGAACAAGGCTGTGGATCATGCCAACTGTGCAGGTATACAGAATGCCTCAGATGTCTCTGTGTCCTCCCTCTGTCCTCTCTTTCTCAGGAAGTTCATTTTCTCCTTCACTCTGCATGCATGTGGCTCCTGCTCCCTCTCCGGACACTAGCTCAGAGTCCTCCACTCAGGAAGTGTTCCCTGGCTCCTCTGATGAAAGAGTCACTCTCTGCAGGTACTTTGTGTGTCTCTTAGGAGATTTGGTGCACATCTTCTTAAATCAGATTTCCATGCATGTGCCTCCTCTCCCTGTGTTGAAAGAGCCCAAAGCAGGGGAGTGAGTGAGTGACACAGTACAAGCACTCCACATTTGTGAACTAATGAAGTATGCAAAGAAGGTGGCTGCACATGGAAGAAAATGAGACCTGCATGTGGCCCTGTGGAGATGGGAGGCATTTGGGCTCACGTTGAGGAAAACAAGCAGTAAGAACTGTGGCTACAAGAGGCAGGGGTCTCCCATGTGAAATAGCACAGCTTTGTCAAGGAGGGTACAGTGGCAATACTATTTTCATACCATTCACTGAGCACCCACTGATTGCATGCTACTGTGGTGAAGACAAACTGTCAATAAAAGCAGAAAGGGTTCCTGCCCTCTTGGAACTAATTTAACATCTAGTGGGATTAGAGAGACAGGGATCAAGTAATCAGAAAAATAAATGCATAAGAACCAACTGTGATTTATTTTAAAAGCCAAGAAATTATCTAATAGGCAGATCTGATCTAGGCCCTTGGGAAATGATCACTGAAGCACAATATAAAGAACGAAACAGTTAACTATGTAAAAAAAAAAAAAAGGAAAAAAATTTTAGACTGGGAACAGCCTATGCAAAGACCCTGCAGGCAGAGAGATATGGAGCATTTAAGAACTCAAAAGAAGGTCGGTGTGAATGAACTAGAGATTTTCTGCTAAAAGACTTTCTTTAACTTTATTTTTGAGTCAGAGTCTTGCTCTGTCACCCTGGCTGGAGTGAAAAGGCATGATCATAGCTCACTGCAGCCTTTCTGGGATCAAGGGATCCTCCTATAATCACGTCTAATTTTTAAAATTTTGTAGCGTTAAAGTCTTGCTATGTTGCACAGGTTGTTCTTGAACTCTTGGTCACAAGCAGTCCTTCCACCTCAGCCTCCCAAATCACTGGGATTACAGGCATGAACCACTGTACCTGGCTTATTACAAGATGTTGATAAAGAAATACACAGGGGCCAGACTATGCTGTGTTTTGGGAACATGTTAATAATTTTATACATAAGGAGCAGCTGAAAGACTGGGGTAGCATGATCAAATTGCATAATATTAATATTACATATTAAATGTAGCATAATCGAGCATTTATTGAGAGCTTCTTATGTGCTAGACTATATGCTAAGTGCTGATATTACCTATTTAATGTCCTCCTCACCGTGCCACCATGAAGAAAATTGACAAGGCTGCTTTTTGTCAGCACTCCTCTGTAGATGGGGCAACTGATGCTCAGAGACCGAGAGGGGCGAGAGTAAGATAGAGCAAGAAGGCACTCACTCGGGGGCTGTGTGAGCACCAACCTCACATTTATGCGACCCCAGGAGTGAACACCTTCTTAAATTTTGTGTCACCTCACTTGTCTCACCCTTGCCTTGAGTCTGGATGAAGCAACCTATTCTGGCTATTACAGTTCATAAATGATCAAAATAGCTTAGTCTCTGGCTCTTTAAAATTTTCTCTCTCTCTAAAAATTTTTGAAATTTCAAATGACCCCTCCACTACCCTTCTCTTTAGTGGGCTCACATAAAAATGAAATTATTTGCCATGAAAGATTAAGCTTCATATTAGATCTCAAACTGTAAATAGTTAGACTCAGCTGAAATGAGCACAGAGAATAAAAACTGATAAATTATAGGATTCGCCCCGTGGAATGGGCTGTCTCAACAATATTCAGGACACAGAGGAGAATGCGTCAAATATTTAAAAAGTAAACAGGTTTTTTCCCCATTAATTTTAAGTCAATGAAATGAAAATTAAATCTGCTAGCTGCAATTAGGTAAATGGATGTCAAGTAGATATGAAACTGGTAGAGAAATTAGCCATGGGGTAGTCCTTAATCTGTTTGGACTTTTTTTGTGGCATGGTAGAAATGCAATCTGTTATCAGCACAGGTAGGATTGAATTATTAATAATATTGTGCAAGGCCACCTAGAAACCAGAGCTTGGGGACTCTTAAATCTATTCTAATTGAAACAGAGAGTCAGCAGACTGGAAAAGACCCTGACTCTTCCCAAGATATGTCACAGGATGTGACACAGAGGACACGTGGGGCTTGCAGTGCAGTGGCAGCTGCAAGCTGACCTCTTGGCAAATTTAATCTGCAAATGGGTTTGTGTTTAAGAGAGTTAATGCTTTCCATTATGACAGAGGCTTCTTTCTGAGTTTTGGAAAGCCTGGTTGAGAATACTTCATGCCAGGTTATTATGCAGATTGCCTAGCTAACAGGAAGATTATGGATGCAAATAAATCAGATTTTGAAATGAAGAGCTTTACTGACCTCTTAAGAGGGTAGTAATATGTGCATAATGGTGAGGAAAATGCTCCCAGATCAGCAGGACAAGAAAAGGGTCACATTGTCATTCTTTGAAGCATATTGAGGTTGGAATAAAAATCTAGGACTACCCCAAGAGTTAACAAACTGAATTCAGGAACCACTCTACTCGTGATCAAGTAACAAGCTTTAATGTGGGGGTATATCATGGTCTAGGAGGATGGATGAGCTCCCCATGGGACCCCAAGCAAGTCACTTAATACCTCAGTGTAAATTTCCATTGTGGGAATAGCTGGTGGTCAGAAACAGCTGGGGTCAGTTCCCCTGCTGCCTTCTGTGACCTCCACTGCCCTCTTTGGCCCAGGGGAATCTTCTCCCACTCGACTTCTCCATGGGCCACCTGTCTTCTCTTCGGTGGCTGTCTCCAGGAGCTGAGCTGAGGGATCTTAAAGTAAACCCAGGGTCAAACTCGAATCTTCTGTTACGGGGAACCTGGAATCGGGTCCCAGGGCTGACAATGACAGTATGTGACTCTGGGAAGTTCCTCAACACTCAGGTCATCAGCTTCTTCAGCTATAGCATGCGAACATTGATATGAGCCTTCCAGGTGGAGACTGCTAACCTTTTCTCTGCTCACAGAGCAGAAACCCTTTCAGTAACTGTTTCATAGAAACCCTGTGCCGAAAGAAAGATCTAACAGTTCCTTTATTAAGAAATTAGGCCCAAACAACTTAATACTTATGCACATTCAAACAATTTAGAAGCCGTTTGAAAAGAGAGAAAAAAACAACAATTTAACTGAATTTTTAAGTAGACACGAGTACTTCATAATGTAGTGTGTGTGTGTCTGTTGTGCCCTGCATAATTCCTTGAATCTTGGAATCAGATTTTCCCTTCCACATTGCTTTGTACCATACTTGGTTTTCATCACAGAAGTTGCTGAAAACCAAGCTTTGCAACGATCTGACATGTAGCAGAATCTAATGTTGAACTGTGATGAACCTTTAGCGAATATTTTGCAAGGTTTTCCTCACGTCCCTAATGTCTCTCATGTGAGTCTGTGAGTTTCCTGTGGCCCCTGAGGTGCCCCAAGTCGCACTGGGAATCATGGTGACAGATTTCAGATCATTTGATTCCCGAGGACAAAATGTCAGGATGAATGTAAAGACAGTGGCTTTGGATATGCCCATAAATTGGTACCTGCTCTTGTTCTTCTGCTCAGCAGGTTTTTCTCTGTGTCATATTTATAAATAAGAAAGAAAAACGTGAGTTCTTCTTCGAGGGAGTTAAATGTCGCCAACACTTGATCAGTTTGAATGCCTAATGAAGCACTGCCTACTACGGAAATGAAAGGCATGCTCCCAGGAGCCTTGCATCATGTTGGGAAAACAGAATAAATACACAGGGCACAACAGTGAACAGCTCGCAATTGCTAAGTAGTTATAGGATGTCACTTTTTAAATTTTAGATTTGGTGGTATATGTGCAGGTTTGTTATATGGATATATTGTGTGATGATGAGGCTTGTGCTTCTGTTGAAGATGTCATCTAAATAGCATGCTGCCCTATAGACAGTTTTTCAACCCCTCCTCCCCTCCCCACTTTAGTAGTCCTCAGTGTCTGCTGTCCCCATCTTTATGTCTGCATGTATCCAGTGTTTAACTACTACTTATAAATGAGAACAGACAGTGTTTGGCTTTCTGTTTCCGCATTAACTCACTTAGAATAATGGTCTCCAGGTCCACCCATGTTGCTGAGAAGGACATTATTTCATTCTTTTTTTCATGGCTGTGTAGTACTTCATGGTGTGTATGTACCACATTTTCTTTATTCGGTCTGCCATTGATGAGCACGTGGGTTGGTTCCATGTCTTGGCTATTATGAACAGTGCTGGTGTCATTTTGGTAGACAATTTATGCTCCTTTAGGTAAATACCCAGTAGATAATCAGTAGATAACCCAGATTGCTGGGTGGAGTGGTAATTCTATATTTAGTTCTTCAAGGAATTTCTAAACTGCTTTCCACAGGGGTTGTACTAATTTATATTCCCCCCAGCAGTGTATGAGCATTCCTCTTTCTTCACAACCTCGCCAATATCTGTTATTTTTAACATTTTAATAATAGCTATCCTGACTGGACTTCTTTTGCTTACCACATTGATTTTGAGATTTATCTATGTGGTATCTCATTGGTCTTGATTTGCACTTCTCTGATAATCAGTGATGTTGAGCATTTTAAAACAGTACAGAATTTCAAAGGAGTGAGAAATGAAAGTGGTCTGGGAGAAGGCAGGAACTGAGCTAGGCCTGAGCAAATTAGCAACATTTATACAAGTGAGGGAAAGGGGGTGGAGGTGTCTCTCAATATGGGAGCTTGGGCAGTGTGAAGCCTGGTGCTTTTCACACTTCAGCCAGTAGAGGAATGCTCAGATCTGCCCATCCTTCTCTAACTTTGTGAATCCCAGAAAATGCATAGATGCTGTTCTAAACTTAGCCTTCTGTAAGGACATTATTCCACAAACATTCTTTGACCACTGAAAACATGAACATTTCTGGGCTAGGAATATAAGCCCAACTTCGAGAACACACTCATACGGGAAACAGTGTCCTGGAGAAGCTCTAGAAGGTGCTGCTTGAGCTGAGCTTCAGAAAGGGCACAAGAATTGCTTAAGATACGTGGTTGTAATAGCCCACCAACTCACCTGTGCAAAAATTCGGCTTTACTTCTCGATTTTAATTTCCACTGCTGCTGATAGCAGATGTAGTCCAGCCAATTCCTGCTAATCCAATCACTTTTCGGGCTTCCACTGATAATCTAGGATCTAAACATTCCATTTTTCATCCACGAAAGCCTCCTTCATTTTCCTCTTCTCTGTCAGAACGGCATCCTGTGCTGTCCTCTGTCCTCACAAAAATCAGCTGAGGAGGGGCACTCTCTCCTGGGCTCCTGAAGGGGTCTCTCTCCCTGTAGGGTCCTTCCAGTGTAACTCATTCTGTCAGGTCTTCTTTGATGTGGATTGTCTTTTAAATTTTAATTTGCATATTAGATGTGATTGGCATTTGACAAAATTTTCCAGTTTTAAGTGTACAATTCAATAAGTTTAGACAAGAGCATTCATGTAGTAACCATCACCGTGGTGGTGATGTAGAATGGTGTCCAGTGGAAATACGATGTAAACCACACACGTAATTTAAAATTTTCCAGCGTCTACTTTTTTTTTTTTTTTTTAAGTTGGAGTCTGTCTCTGTCGCCCAGGCTGGAGTGCAGTGGCACACTCACGGCCACCGCAACCTTAACCTACTGGGTTTAGGCAATCCTGTTAGACATATTTTCAGGTACTTATTTGCCATTTGTATATCTTCTTTGGTGTCTTGTCTGTTCAAATAGGTTGCCCTTGTTTTTATCAGGTTGAGGTATAAGGTTGTTTTAAATAGGCTTGATATTTCCTTATCAAATATTATATGTATTGTTTGTATTTTCTCCCAGGCTTGGCTTGGGAGTGACTTTTTGTATCTGATTCTGATCATGTTAACCTGTGCTGCTAAATGTGGTCCTGCTGTGGGCTGCAGTGCCATGTCTGTGTCCTCATTTTGACTCCTGGCACCTTGGTTTCTCCAATATGTTCTCAACTGCTGCTTTTCTCCCAGGGAGCTGTTGCCGCTTTGAACAGTCTCCTGTCCTACGCAGAGCTTCCAAAACTTCAAGCACATGTCTTCAGCTAAGCTATATGGCCAGTTGTTATACCTCGTCACCCAGACACCACACTGGTTAGACATAAGGTATCTCCAAGAAACTTACAACCTCTCTGGGCTCTGTGTTAGGACTTGAAACCCAAGCTCCCACTGCGGAATTTCCCACAACCCATGTGTGGTTTCTATCACTCATCTACTTGTCCCAGGACTGAGCTTCATAAGCTTCATCGAGACTGAGTACACATTCAGTCTCTAGATTTTCCCTTCTGCTATCCCTACTTCCTTTCCGGCTGCTTGGTCAAACTTTGGTCTCCTTTCAAATAATGTTTTCATGCAATCAACTAACATTCTTTCCTTTTTCTTCCTCACAGAATAAATGTCAATCCTTCAGGAGCTGATGATCAGCATTTAAAGCCAAGCTTTCGATCTTAAAAAATAAAATCCCCCTCTCAAGCACCAGACTCTCACATTTAAGAGTTATAAACTCCAGCCGGGCTTGGTGGCTCAGCCTGTAATCAGGCACTTTGGGAAGCTGAGGTGAGTGGATTGCCTGAGCCCGTGGGTTCGAGACCCACCTGGGCAACTTGGCAAGACCTCATCTCTACAATAAATCAAAAAATCAGCCAGGAGTGGTAGCACATGCCTGTAATTCTGGCTACTAGGAAGGCTGAGGCGGAAGGATCGCCGGAGCCCAGCAGGTCGAGGCTGCGGTGGCCGGGAGCGGCTAGTCTGGGCGACAGAGTGAGACTCCAACTCAAAAAAAAAGTTATAAACTCCAACATGAACATCCCTGTTATGCATCAGAAAAGTGTAGTTAGAAACTCATAAACAAAGGATTATAATACTTTGCTCTCCCTGATTCTGTCTTCTCCTTGAGTTGAGAGCACAGAAATCATTATTGCTATTGTCAGAGAGCACAGAAACAGTTTTTGCTATTGCTATGGTAGGTTCAAGGAAGCTTGAGAGAACAACCTCTTAATTCTAGAAAATATTATCCTTTGGCTGTTGCATCTCAGTAGCTAAAGACGTCTCTGACAGGACAGTCACTGCAGAGACAAGAACATCACTAATGACCTCTAAGCCAGGAAAGCTTAGAGTGCCTTCAGAAAATGACAATAGTAATGGTCATTATGTTGATAATAGTATTGGCAGAATCTACCATTTGGTACCAGTTGGTACTATGTGCCAACTCTGGCTTAGGCATTTTGCTTCTATTATCTTATAAGGTACAGTTATTATTCCATTTTGCTGTAAAGGAAACTGAGTACTCTGATACAACTTTAACTCTACTGAGGTAAAAATGTAGTATCACCAGGATTTGAACTCCAGGTCAATCTGATTTAAAGCATATACTTTTAACCATCAAAATAGTGGCTCTCAGCTGGGCACAGTGGCGCTCGCCTTTAATCCCAACCCTTTGAGAAACTGAGGCAAGAGGATTGCCTGAGCCTAGGGGTTCAAGACCAGCTGGGCAACATGGTGGGACCTTGTCTCTACATAAATCAAAAAATTAGCTGGGCATGGTGGTGCATGCCTGTAGTTCCAGCTACTTTGAAGGCTGAGACGGAAGGATCACCTGAACCCAGCAGGTTGAGGCTGTGGTGGCTGTGAGCGTGCCACTGCACTCCAGCCTGGGCAACAGAGTGAGACTCCAACTCAAAAACAAAAAACAAAAAAGCCCCCAGAACAGTGGCTCTCAAACTATTTTGTCTGAGGACCCCTTTATAACCATAAAAATTATTGAAGATTCCAAAGATCTTTAATTTATGTGATGATATCGATTAATATGTATTTTATTAAATTATTAATTTATTTATTTAAACATAGCAATAAACCCTATTACATGTTAACATTGATGACATACTTTTATAAAAAATTACTTTTCAAAACAAAAAAATTTAGATATAGCATTGCTTTATATTCTTTTACATCTCTTTTAATGTCTGGCTTAATAGAAGGCAGCTGGATTTTCATATCTGCTTCTGCTTTCAGTCTGTTGTGATAACACATGCCATCTAGTTTCTGGAAAGCTCCACTGTACACTCATGAGAGAACGAAAGCAAAATAGGCAAATAACATCTTGATTTTACGAAAATAGTTTTTATCTGTCAACCCCCTAAAGGGAATGTAGGAATTCATAGAGGTGCCGACCACAATTTGAGAATTGCTGCATTAAGATAATTATGGGGATACTGATTCCAGTGTAGCAAGACTTTATTAAGTGTAGAAAAGAAGAGCGCTGTGAATTGGGAGGTATAGAGTAGGGTGATTATGGGAGGCTGATTATCAAGTTAAGGAGTTTGGATATTATTCTAAAAGCACTGAGGAGCAATGGATGGCATCTGGCTTGATCAGAGCTTTATGTGGGGTCAACTAATCTGCCAATAAATAAGTAAAATAGATTGGAAAGGGGATAACGATATGGCAACCAACAAGAGTACCATAAAGAGATAGTGTACCATTGCGTATCTGGAGTCAGACCTCAAGATTCTGTGACAATTAAATGTGTTAATATAAATAAAATGCATATAGCAAAGCCTGTTCCATAGTGAGCAATGTATATTAGAAATAGTTGTACTAGTAGTTACTGTTAGTAGTGCTGGTACCATTTCCGTTATTAGTAATACTAGATGAGCAGTGATAAAAGCCTGAACAAGGCAGAACCTGAGAGATGTTTTGCAAAACAGTTCATAGGGTACAGTTGCTGCCAGAACATGGGGGTAAGGAACTAAGAGAAGTTAAGACAGTAATATTTTGTCACTAATATAGAGACTTGGAGAGCATTTTGACAGAGGTGATTCTCAATCCGTAATTGAAAAGGAGGAAGGGAGAGGAGAGGTGTGGAAGGAAATGGAATCTTTGGGTAGGAAACAAGGAAGATGATGTCCAAGTCTGTCAATTCTGACATGCTTGTGCATGTGGTAAGGACTTTAAATAAAACAAAGGACCATACCAACCTTTATATAGCTGGGTTATTTGAATCAACTGAAATATTACCTCTGTGGAAAATCCTTTCCTGCCCATTCTATCCATGTAAGTCACTCTCCTCTGGCACTCTTCTCACAGCAAATTCTGTACCTTACCTTCATGGACTGAAAGTTCCATTAGGGCAGGGAATGTTTGTTGTCAGCATAACACCTAGGACCTCAGATGTCATGGATATTTTTTTCCATGAGTGTATAAATGGAATTCAAGAGATAGTTTGAAACAGAGAGCACTGGAAATGTAGAGAAGTCTAGATTTTGACTTGAATTTATTTGTGCAGATATCTTAAGTTAGCATAAATAAGTTGGCAATCTTTAATGGAAGCTTCTTGATCATATTTAACTTCAAAATTGGGTGAGTCTCAACTTATGAAAGCTTCTCAACTACATTTACTCATGTAAATAGCTGGAACACTAACCTTCGAAAGTTGCCTAGGTAGCAACAATGACGTAATACTCCTTGATAAGTGACTCCCTAACCCTAACCCTCTGTCCCAAAGTACCAATAATGGACAGATCTCCCTGTGACCACACCATAGCTTCTTCACCCTGTGAGCTGGTCTGCCTTTGTGGATATTCTGGAAGAATAGTTGATTGACTCAGGTACATTTTCTGACTCGGACACTTATTTCTGACACCTATTCCTTGGGTTAATCTATTAGAGGATTTCATCTGTGAATGATGAAAAAATACTTCCTTTAAAGGAGTGTTACTATTTCCAGTAAAGCATTCAGCAAAGGAAGGACATAGCTCAAGATATTTCAGATTCCCCAGCCATTTAGTCACTTAATTGGTAGGTTGGGTATAGAAATCTTGCTTGAATACCATTCTTTCTTGGAATTTTGAAGTTGTTGTTTTATTGCTTTTTAGGGGCAAATACATTAAGAAGAAATTCCAGTGACAATCTAATAGTTACTGTCATATATGCGGTTTGTGTTTTCTTACAGAAAAATTTTAACATTTTCTTTGTATCTTTGGTATTCACAATTATTATGTAGCTGTGGTTCTTTTAAAAATAACTTTTATAGATATCCAATGGTGTCTTTTTAATCTTGAAGGCTCATGCTCTCCAGTGGAGAATATCTTTTCAGGTTTTTCTTTAATAATTTCTTTCCTTTTGACTTCCTAATTTTCTCTTTCTGGTACGTCTGTTAGTTAGGTGTTAGGCTTCATAGAATGATTTCCTAATTTTATTATCTCTGATGTTTTCTGCCCTTATCTTTTTATCCTACTTTTTAAGAGATCTCCTTGACTAGATAGTTTAACCTTCTAATGACTTTTTTTTTTTAATATTTTTTATTATGGTTTTGTGGGGTACAGTTAAGGGTTAGGTATACAATTACGTTTCATTCAGGCACCCTGTGGATAAGAGGTGTTTCCCCGTCCCCAGACAGATATTTGCGACTGTTAATCCCATCTCCCTCCCCCGCAAAGTTTCCCAGTACCGTCAGTCATTTTCTTATAGTATTACACTGGATGTTCAAGGTCCATTATATGAGTGAGAATATGTGATACGCGGATCTTTATTTCTGTGAGAGGTCACTCAGTATTATAGACTCTCGTTCCATCCAGGTTGCTGCAAAATTCATGATTTTGTTCTTTTTTATGGCTGTGTAGTATTCCATCGTGTATATGTACCACATTTTTAAAATCCAGTCCTCTTTTGATGGGCAGCATGGTTGTTTCCAGGTTCTTGCTATTGTGAACAACGCTGCGATAAACATTCGTGTGCAGGTATCTTTTTTATAGAGTGATTTGAGTTCTTCAGGGTATATTCCCAGTAGGGAGATTGCGGGGTCATATGGAAGGTTGATTTTTAGAGCTTTTAGGAATCGCCACACTGCTTTCCACAGAGGTTGCACTAGTTTACACTCCCACCAACAGTGTAGGAGTGTTCCCTTTTCACCACACCCTCTCCAGCAGCTGTTATTTTTTGAGTTG